>NC_067143.1:23015616-23171494 GCF_903995435.1 Acomys russatus
ATGAGAGAGACTAGAAGAACAGGAACAAAAAAAAAAAATGTGAAGAAGATGAGGGAAGCAAAAGGTCACATAAAAATAGAGAGGAGATTACTGGGGCAAGAGGACCCAAGGGAGGGGGACAAAGTGAGGAAGACACCGGGAAGAGAAATGAACAAAAAATGTTCTTGGAAATGCCTTGATTCTTTGTCAGATATTTTTTAAAAAGTATATAAGATGTAGCTAGTAACTTTCCATCTCCTTTGATATCTATCAGCTATTGCTGAAATTGGTCTTATTTTATTTTTTTGAAAATGGGTTTTAAAGTACTGGCATTTTATATTGTTTTAATTGGAAAAAAAATCTATCTAACCTCAAGCTTAGCGTCTTAACCACTTTCAGCTGGAGTGTTCAGTGACATTAAGGACATCCACACTGTGGTGTAACCAATCCTCTGAACTGTTTTCTTGTAAAATTGAAATTCTGTATCCATTTAGCAATAATACAGGTTCTCACACACACACACACACACACACACACACACACACACACACACACACACTCATTAATACATGTGCACTTGTGTGTAACTGGAGCATGTATGTGAACGTGTTCATGCATGCGCATTTTGTGTGAGTGGTGTATGTGTGTCAACACGTTCATGCATGTACATTTGTGTGTGAATCTGCATGCATGTGGAGGACGAGGCCAATGTCAGGTGTCTTCTTCTGTGTCCTCCATCTTACGTTTTGAGACAGGGTCTTACTCATTCACCTAGGCTGGGTAACGGACAAACTTCAGGGCTCTCCCCAAGTCTGCCTGGAGTTACAGACCCTCGAGCCACTGCCCCCAGCTTTTTATGTGGGTGCTGGTAATCTGAACTCGGGGCCTGATGCCTGTATAGTAAGCATGTTATTCACTGAGTCACCTCCCTGAATCTTACAGGTTTGTGTTCTTACTTACTGAGTTCAAAAACTCAATTACTTATTTGGTTTGGAAGAATATAAATTTTTGTTACTAGTTTTTTAAATACGTAGGTGGATTTTGCCCATGTGCTTTTTAGTGAGGAAATCAAAAGTGCAATATGTTGACAACATCTGTCCCCAAATTCTCGCTACACAGCATTTCATTCTAAAGCCGCTCGTTTCTAATTCATTATTCAATGCAACACTTTTATTTGAAGGTTCGGGCGAAATTTGTTCCTTTCTTGAATCCCACCTGTTGTGTACCTGTATTAACGAAGGCCACTTGCCATCCTGGGAAATGTCGGGCAATCTGCGGCTTTTTCTTTTTTGTCAAAGGACAACACCTGTTCCCCAGGATCACCGCCTGGCGTTGTACCTTCATGTAAGCATGTGCCTTTTGTCAAACGCTTTGCTGTTGTAATCTGAACCGCGGTGATGACTTCTGTCACTTTGTGTTCTGTGAGGCTTCCAGGCCTCCCAGGTGACATTTTGCTTCTGAGCATCGCATTGAGCGGCCTTTGTCTGCTGGGCTTGCTCTGAACTCCAGCCTCAGGCCGTCTCAGACTTGCAGTCACAAGAGTCATTCCTGCTGTGGTCGCAGTGCTGTCGATTTCCCTCAAACGTCATCTTCAGTACTGCCGTGAGACTTTGATGATCTGTCCTCCCAGCTACATCTGTTAGCTTCCAAACAACCAACTTCTTTGTGATTTTCACCATTAAAACAAAATAAAGAACCCCACTGACCTCTGACCTGATCAGGCAGTGTCCATGTTCCATGTTGCCCTGGCTACCGTATCTTTGTCTCCACTACGATTGCTGCTGAATGAATGAATGTGTTTTAGTTCGTGTTTATTTATTCATTCATGCATTTATTATCATCATCATCATCTTTGTCGTTGTTGTCGTCATCATCATCATCATCAATACTATTGGTTATTTTGAGACATTTCTCAGTGTAGACCTGGCTATCCTGGAACTCTCTCTCTGTAAACCAGGCTGAGCTTGAACTCAAAGATCTGCCTGCCTCTGCCTCCTGAGTGCTGGGATTAAAGGCGTGCGCCACCAAGCTTGGCTTTAATGAAATATTTTAAAGTTTGGATTGGCTACTTTAGGGAAGATGGATGGTCAAATGGCCGAGTTTGTCACTGTGTTCTGCTCACTTTCAACATCATTAAAATACTCAAGTCTTCGGTGTTCAGGTCACTGATTTTTAATCTGCGTTTAACCAGGACCTGAATCAAGATAGAAAATGTTTCCTGGGGCACAAGGACCTGAGTTAAAATCCTCAACACTCATGTAAAAAGCTGGCATTGGGGAAATCCAAACCAGCGGATCCCAAAAGCTCATTGGCCAGCCAGCCTAGCTGAAATAGAGAGCTTCTCCTTCAGTGAGAGACCCTGTGGAATGTGATGCAGGCATGCACCTGGTGTCCTGCTCTGGCCTCCACGGGCCCACATGCCTCTGCACATTCATGACCATGGGCCAAAAGCAAGAAAGAAAGGAAGGGAGGAGGAGGTTAGGGGAGGAAAAGAAAGAGGAAATAAGAGGAGGGGAAAAAAAAAAAAGAATGAAAAAAGAAGCCAAGCATGGTGGCACACGTCTTTAATCCCAGCACTCAGGTAGGCAGAGGCAGGCAGATCTCTGCGAGTTTGAGGCTAGCCTGATCTACAAAGCGAGTCCAGGGCAGCCAAGGCTACATGGAGAAACCTTGTCTTGAAAAACCAAACCAAACCAAACCAAAAAAGAATGGAAAAAGAAAAAAGTAGTTTCTTTCCTGAGCTGCAAAAGCTCCAGTCACAAAGCTGTGGCAGTAATTGGTGCTAAATTTGGGGGTTACAGAGGAATTGTGTAGTTCTAACCCCCAGAGTTCATTTTATTCTACCTGTATATGTAGAACAATACAACATTAGTGTTTGTCTCTTTGGGGTTGATGTTTTTAAGACTAATTCAGGTTTTGTGTGTATCCATATTTCATTCTTTATTTTTTTGCTGAACAGTTTTATTCTGGTCTCACACATATTCACACACCACAGCCTGTTTGACTGCTCTTCTGCAGGACGTTCGGATCGTCCACACGTGATGCAGAGATAAAGTCGCAGCGAGCACTCCTGCACCAGTCGCACAGCCTAGGCTTATGCTTAAATCTCTTAGAAGCCACCAGCAGCTTCCAGGACTTCCCTCCTGCTCCCAACTACTCCAATCCCTCTAACAGTTGGCCTGGATCGTGTTCATTTGTTTATTTATCAAATCTTCAACATTCGCGTAAAAAGCCAGCATTGGGGATCTGGACCAGGGCCTCACACTCTAGTACCTGCAATTTAGTCTGTGGCAACAAATTGATGAATTTTGAAATCCTTTTTTTGCCAGTTTTCGGTTTGTTTGTTTGTTTGTTTGCTTAGTTTTGGGTTGTTTTGTGGGGAAGTCACCCGGACACCATAGCCTTTATGTGGCAGTCTTGTGGTCTCCTTTCCGTAGTCTGGCCATTTCCTCTCCAACATGTAGCCTCCAAGGATCAAACTCAGGCCATTAAGCCTATCAGTAAGCACCTTTATTTTTAGTTGGAACCCACGGAGCTCCACCTGCCTCTGCCTCAAGACTGCCGGGATTAAAGATGTGTGCCACCGTACCTGATCCAACGTTGTCTACCGCAGTCCACGTTGTCCCAACTTTGGCAGTGACATCCTCTTCAGGCTGGTTCTGTGAAATCTTCAGCATCTTCTTTACTTTTGGGGTTTTTTACACTTCTAATTTTTTAGAATCTCATATGTGAGTACAGTATTTTACATCACTTCTGCCCCACCCTCGGCCTCTTTAATTCCTCCGTGGCTCCCTCTCAAATTTAAGACTTTTTATTCTTCTTTAATTATTATTACAAACAAATGTGTATAATATATATATATATATATGTATATATAAATGCAACCTACTGAGTCTATATAGGGTTCCTCATATGCATATATATTTAGGGCTGATCACTTTGGGTCAGATAACCTATCCGGGACTGGTCCCTGAAGAATGATTCTTCATCTCTTTAACAGTCTTTAATTGCCTGTAGCTCCTCATCTAGGGCTGAGGCCTTATGAAATCTCCTCCATCCCCATTGGCATGTCAACTGGTGTCGTCACTGTGTGCACATCTAATTTGGGTACCATCTTGCTAAAATTTCATGGGTATAGTTTCCCTGTCATACATAGAAGACACTATCTCTTAGAAGACATCCTGGTCCTCTGGCTCTTACAATCTTTCCACCCCCTCTACTTCGATGTCCCATGAGTCTTTGGTGTGGTGTAGATGTATCAACTGGAGATGGGCACCTCACAGTTAGTTGTTCTCTGCATTCCACCGGTCGTGCATTTGTGTGATGGTCTCCATCTGATGAAAAAAAAAAAAAGTGTTTTTGGTGAGCGGTGAGAGTTGCATTTCCCTGAGAGTGTGAGGATAAGTCTTTGGGATGCAGTTGGGAATTATACTGGTATAGGAAGGCAGCAGTAGTAGATTCTTCCCCAGAGTCATGGCCTCAGTAGCCACAGGTAGTTGGCTTGGTTAAGGTACCAGGCCTGAAATCTCAACTCCTCTGTGGGCCTTAAGTCCTCTCAGGTAGTTACTGATTACCCTTGAGATAGAAATGCCACTGCTACACCCTTGGGCACACCCCACTGTGTTTGTCATCATTGTGACTGTAGGCGTGACAGCTGCACAGGACGATTGGTTGTTCTTTTTCTATTGGCAGCTTCAGAGCACCTTCTGAAAGGGCTTTGCTTCTTGCTGGGACAAGATGTTTTCCACTTATCTTTTCTATTTCTTGGGCCAGTCCTGACATCATTTAGTTATTGAAGAAGTCCTGGCTGCTTTGAGAGAGAGTTGGTGCTTGGATACACAATCCTTGTGGCTCTACAGTCTCAGCAGTAGGGACACGCACTTCTCCAGGTTGGTCAGTGTCTTTGCAAAGGAGCTAAATACACACACTGAAGACTTCTTCTAAGTTCAACCTACTGGTTTGGAGGCAGGTGTAACGGTGTCTTCAAACGCTAATTTCAGTGCCTTGAGATGTGGCTACTGCACAGCTGTAGGCTTTGAACTTTTTCAAACACACTTTATTTGAGGTTCTTTAATGCTTATGCCTCCCTTCCAACCCAGCTACTCTAGATAGGAGAAAAAAAGAGGTTAATGGGAACAGGAGAAGTAGACCTTTTTAGACTCAGTTCTTTGGAGTGATTCCACTCTTTTTAGTCAGGATTCAGCAGACCCATTAAACACCAAACCAGCAATTCAGCAAAGGTGATTGCAGCACAGCAGCCAAAATCTGGAGCGATAGCTGGAACCCAGAACCTTGAGGTATTCTCTGGAGGGGTCTCCCTAGGAGCGTCTTGACGCAGAGCAAAGAGCAGCCGAAGGGTAAGGAAAGGATGCCAAGACCAAAAAGCCAAAACCTCTTGTTTTGGGGCATACATATATGTCTCTCAGAGTCCATACTAGGATGCTTCCCAGTTGGCAAAGACCACGCCCCCACAAGAGGCGGTTCCTTTTCTAGTGGACAAACATCATGTGTTCTCTCACAAGTCTGTTTCTGGAGGACAAACCCTGCACATCCTCACACAAGTCTGTTTCACATCACACACTTGGGATCAAAACAAAAACATGTTTACATCCACCACACCCTGCCATGGGCATTGTTATGAATGTTGAACTGCCTCTTGAACCATGTGATTATAAAGAATGTTCTCCGATTATCCCTGATTAACTAAATAAAGAAGCTGAAGCCTGTGCCTGGGTAGAAGAGAGGGAGACAGAGTTTCAGGTGCCCAGGCTTGGGTTTGAGAGAGGAAGAGAGGAGGAGGGAGAAAGGGTCAGGAGAAAGAAGATGATGCTGAGCACGTGGCTGGAGGAACAGACCGGCTGATGCTGAGCGCGTGGCTGGAGGAACAGACAGACTGAGCAGAACCTGGCCCAGGAGTCGTCAGATTGGCAAGTGATTGGTTTTTATGTGGTTTCTAAAGGTGCTAGTATTAGAGTAGCTCAGATTCTGCCCAGTATAGTACTTAGAGCTTAAAAATAAATCCTAGTCTCTCTGTGTCAGTCATTGGAGAAGTAGCTACTTAAAGAAAACTACTGCCTTAGTAATTTACTGTGTTGATTGATATAGAAAGAATAATTCTCTCTACACTACTGGATAACAAATACAAATGTCTGTGTGTGTGAGTGTGTGTATGTACATATGTAGGTATATGTGTATATACAAATATATTTAAAGATAAAATATATCATGAGTCAATATTGATACTTCTGGTTTAATTCAAACCTACCAAGGTTTTATTTACTTCCATTTTATAGTTATAACTCTTTCTATGTCATGAATTTTGATTTTCAACAATATAAGAGATAAAGAACTCAAAAATTTGAATAACAGACACACAGGGGCCTGCCAACCACCACATGGCATGGGTGGGCTGTAGACACCGAGAGGCTCACTTGCTGCCATGCTGGCATGGGCAGAGGAGGCCACCTAGAGACCAGCCTGCAGTGGGAGCCACTACAGTGTGCAGGTGTGTGATGGGCAGACGGGAAAGAAAGGGAAGCAGAACAGTTTTAGCATTATGAAGAGAGAGGGGACTGGAGACATGAGGGTGGAGAGGAATAGTCTGTTGTGAGTAGCCTACCCTACGCCCTGAGGCCATGGTGAGGTCTCAGACTGAGCTGCCACTAAGGGTCATGTCTGAGTCCTTGGCCATACAGCAGTAGGGGCGCGACATCCATGTCCATAGCTCATATAACCTCTAAAGATCATGGGGACATCCCTGGTCTGGGCACCTGCCTGGGACCACATAGATGTCCACGACCTATGAAGAACTGGTCCAGCCCCTCACTGGGTGTGGTGCTATGGAGAGCTGGCCCCATTTCTCACTAGTGGCCGCACTTAGGAGAGCATGCCCTGCACCCACCCTGCCTGGGCAACAGTGGAGCTGGTCCTGGTGGCAGAGGAACGGTTGGGGCACTTGAGACAGCAGGTCCTGCTGATCCTAAGCTGCAGACACAGAGCAACAACAAGATAACCAGGAAGAGTATTGGTGAGGACCCAATATTGATGGTGTGGCAGAAATCCGAGGCTTTGTACCGTACCAATGATTCATTGCAATGAACATTTACAAGTGACGATGTGTAGACAGAAGGGTATACTGTGGGATACACTGTGACATGTTACAGCTTGCACAGTGAGATGTTTTCTATGCTTTGTGTTTAAAATTTTTTTGTTCTGTTTGTTTGTTTTAATTGGGGGCGGTTGCAAAGGTAGAGGGTGGATATGAGGGGATGGGATGAGTGGGACTGGGGTGCATGATGTGAAACTCACAAAGAATCAATTAAAAAGCTGACGGGAAAAAAAAACCCTGAACACCAATAGATGAAATAGTTCAACTAATAAGAAGACAAGTGAAATGGACATAGAGTTCTCAAAAAACAAAACAAAGCAAAGCAAAACCACAACCCACAAATAGTTAATAAATATAATAAACCATAGCTAATAAATAAAAAAGTGTCCAACATCTTTAGCCAACAGAGAGACAAAAATCAACCTCCTCTAAGGTTCCATCACACTCTGGTCAGAATGACTGTCATCAAGAAAACAACCCATTCTGAAGAGGGGAGGGGAGGGCTCACACGCTGCTGGTAGGAACGTAAACCAGCAGGACCATTTCCCGGAAGCCCAAGAATAGGGTGATAGGATCCAGATACACTGCACAAAGGACTCTAAGTCAGCATCCTGCAGAGACGCTTGCACATCTGTGCTCATCAGATCGGCACTGCTCATAACAGCCAAGTTATGGAATCCGTTTAAGTGTCTACCAACAGGTGAACAGGAAAAAAACCATGAAAGGCGGGGCAGCTAAAGAGATGGCTCAGTGGCTAAGAGTCCTTGTGGCTCTGTGAGAGGACCTGGTTTCAGTTCCCAGAACCCATGTCTGGTGGCTCACAACTACCTTTAACTTCAGCTTTAGGACACACACACACACACACACACACACACACACACGCACGCACGCACGAGAGAGAGAGAGAGAGAGACAGACAGACAGACAGACAGACAGAGAAAATAAATCTTTAAAAAGTGTGGCTTATACTATCAAATGGAATTATAGTTAGCCATAAAAAAGAATGAAATCATATTTGTAAGACTAGAGATCATCATGTTAAACCAAATAAGCCAGACTCAGAAAAAGCAAATGAGTATTTTCCCTCATATGTGGAATTTATATTTTTAAAAAGACATAAAGGCGTGACTGCTAGTGAAAAAGGCAAAGAGCCAGGGGAAGAGGGGCCAGGAGTGGAAAATAGAGGGGTAAATACAGCCAAAGTACATTATATGCATATATGAAAGTGTTATAATGAAACTTACTGTTTTGCATTGTATATTAGCACATATTGCATTAATATATGCTAATAAATGTTTAAAGAAAAAGAATGATGTAATACAACTTTCCCCAACTAATGGCTTTTTTGATCCCATAGCGGCACAATAAAAATGTTAAGTTATAAATCTACTATTTACAATATTAAAATAAATCTCCTTGCATGACTGTCCATCCTGCCCTGTCAATGGTGCACACTTCCCTCCTGTGGTCAACCGCAGTCCTACAGATTATAATATCACTTTCTACCCTGTTTATAATGAGATCTCTTGTATTTTGTTGCTGCATACACTAGGCTAACTAGACCATGAGCTTCCCCAGGGATTCTCCAGGATCCACGTCCCATTTTATTGTAGGAGTACCACCCCTCCTTCATCTCCTTTACATGAGTTCTGGGGATTCGAACTCAGGTCCTCGTGCCTGCTCAGCAAACACTTCACCAACTGATCCATCTCCCCAGTCCCTTTTCATTCCTTCTTTATCTTCTTTCTAATGTATCAGCCAGGTATAGTGGTACTCCCCTGTAACCTCAGCACTGGGTGGTAAAGGTAGGCACTGCCATGGCAACACAGTCAGTTCAGGGCCATCCTGGGCTACATGAGATCCGATCTCAAAAACAAACAGACAAAAACAAAAATCTTTTAATGGATGTTACTGAAGGCACATTCACAGTTTTTATTCTGAAAGCACATTTGTTTTCTTATTCTTAGGACTACCACATGGGACCTCCGTCTTTGATACTGTGATCCCTCCTCCGGAAGCTGAGGCTGGATTCTCTTGTTCATTAAGATGTTTCCATGCTCCGAGTCATGGGGAGTGGGGGTTAGAAGCCAGCTCAGCTAGTCACGGGGGACACCTTTTGATCACAGAAGCCCCGAAAGAAAACAAACTCCTATTTTGGTCTTATTCTTGCAGACTGCTATCCCCGGTGCAAGATCCTTGGCCATCACTCATTTTTACTCATCCAGTGATGATGCCTCTGCTCACTGTCTGACGGCATCCCTTGCTACAGCTGATAAAATGCAGATGATGTATCTGTTTGTCACAGAATCTTTGCTCTGGTTCTTTGACAGCTTTCTTTTGGGGTTTTGGTTTGCTGACACTTCACTATGATATATTGAGATTTGAATTTCTTATTTGTTCTCTTTAGGGTGCTTTACTAAAGGCATCATGGAATGGTGTGTTGAGCTCCCACCCCCACAGTCTCTTCAAATACGACTTCTGTGCTACCTCTCTGTTTTGTCTTTAGTAATTGCGTAACTGTGTGATAAGCCTTTTCATTTTCTGTATTTTGGACGCTCTATTGTGCACTTCCCATTTTTTGGTACCTCAAGAAACGTTTTCCCAGAGTATTTCCCACTTGTTAAACTCTCTCGTGAGCTGTGTGCCGTGTGTCACCATGCACATTCACCCATTCTGTCCTCAGTGCTGCGCCCCTTCTCCATAGAATGCCTGTGTGGCTCTTTTCCAGATTGTCTGTGTTACTTCAAGAGTTTCCTATCCTTTAAGGTTATCTTCAGTTTTTTTTTAATTAAAACTTTATTATTTAAAAAAAAAACCCTGCAAATAAAAAGCATTACATACCAAAATTAACCAGACCCGAAGTCTATACATCTCAGTACTTTGATACTGTTAGAATAGCCACAGAGCTTCCCATCGGATTTTACACTTTGAATTATATATAGAGAGAGACCGGGTTTCTCTGTGTAGCCTTGGCTGTCCTAGACTCAATTTGTAGACCAGGCTGGCCTCAAACCCATGGCAATCTGCTTGCTTCTGCCTCCTGAGTACTAGGATTAAAGGTGTGTGCTACCAAGCCTTGCCTTGAATAATATATTTTTATGCAACACACACACACAGCCACCACCAAAACAAATATATATATATATATATATATATATATATGGCAAACTTAGAACTAGAAATATTAGCTCTATAGTTTCTTTGGTGATTGAAGTGGCCAGTCTCTGCATCCTGCCCTCCTCCTAGTCCTTACCCTCTCTTGGTTAAGACAGTAATGCATTCCAACTTAGGATCCTGCTACTGCATGCACTGAAGGGGTTTGATAAAGCAGTTGGCATTGTTGTCGACAATTAGGCAGCTTCAGCTCACTTTGTCTGCGGATTCCACATCTACGGGTTCGATCAAACTTGAATGGAAAATCTGAACCAAAAAGCATCTACAAGAAATATGTACAGAGTGCTTTCCAATAACACAGCTGTATTGTTGGAGAGCAGCTGTCTACACAGCAGTTACATTGTGTCCGGGGTTATAAATGCCTCGGAGATGATCTGAGGTAACAGGAGGGTATGGGTCAATTACAAACATGCCCTTTGCCATTTGATACAGAGAACTTGAGGATCCATTAAAGACACAAAGGGACAACTGCACCAGTGAAAAACAAGCTCATTCCTTAGTGTCACATAAAAATTTGAAATGAGGAATCGCCTGCTTCCTTTTTATATACGGAAAGATCGTCTTACACATTCCTTTTTGAATTTGGAATCTGCCCACCGGGCACTCTCCTATGGAACCTACCAGTAAGCAGACTTGTGGCCTGGGACGCTCCTGACTCCTCTTCCCTCTGCTGCTAGTGGAATATGACCGGCTCACTTAGCCTTCAAAGCACAGTCTGTGTCTCTCACCTCATCCTACTGGGATGGTCGCTGTACTTCTACGTGCACCTCAATTCCCCTTTTGTTTTTGTGGCTGTAGTTTTAGCAGTGCTGGGAATCGAACACGGGACTTCGGGTAGACTAGGCAAGTGCTCTACCACTGAGCCGTGTCCACAGCTCCCAAAAATGTTTGTGAGATGAAGCCTTTGGTTTTGCTCTGAAGCATCTGATTATACACACCCTCAGTATACAAGGTGCCTGGGGATTGCCGGGAGGCAGACGCCGGGATTCCTTGGTATCCTGTCAGCTGCTCTATTGGATAGTTCTCTTGAGACCCCCCCCCCTCCTCGTCCTACATTTTCGTAGCCACTATTTCTCTTTTATTTTAATAGTGCTCACTACATATCTCTTGAGGTTTCTAAAATAAGAGCCTGTGGTTACCACTTGGAGGACTTTTTACTAAAACTGGCTAATTTTTTTCACTTTGTGTTCAGAGGGGTAAGCACCCCTGCTCCAGACAGAAAACCTGAATTTTCACCATCTGCCCATTGCCTCTATAACTTGTACCTTGAATGGCCCCCACAGCACCAAGCCCTAATGGCTCAGTCCTTGCCGTGATGCCATAGGGAGTTTGTAGGACTTTAAGAAGCTTGGTAGGAGGATTTTAGGTCGCCATGGGCCTCCCCTCAGAGGGAACTGTGAAACCCAAGTCTATTCATTCCCGTTCTCATTTTTGCTTCCTGGCCAGCGGCTTGGATCAGCCTGACGTTCCTGTTGTGTGTACTACCTCGACAGACTTCAAAGCAATGGCGCCAATCAACCGTGGGCTGAGACTCCAAAACCGTGAGCTCCCAATGAACCTTTTCTCTGCATGCACTGATTAATGTAAGGGTCCGAAAATCGCTGAAGGAAGACCCCAGACTCAAATAGCAGGTAAAAACAAAGGACATTTATTCTGCAGAAACAGCCTGCATGCAGGGGTCACGATCCATACAAAATGGCGGCGACTCCGAGGGGAAGCTCACAAGCTCTTTTAAAAGCTTCTAGGGGAATTCTTTTTGTGGCTACATAACTCTAACTGGGATTGGGTGGAGCCCGCGGAGGGCTCCTTGACTCTAGCCAGGTTCTTTTAGCAATGTCCGGTCCTCACTTTCCCCCTTCGGGTGTTGTTCCATCTCAAATCCTTTAAGGGCTGAGATCGGGATTTTAACACCACGAGTTGAACAGTAGAGATCGATGTGGCTCACTCGGACCCTTCAGTTACCTCAGGCGTTTGTTACAGCGATGGAAAGCTGGCCACCAGTCACTGGCCAATTGGTAAAAGTAAGTAAATTGCTCAACTTCTCTGAATGCAGTTTGTGCTTCTGCAAGGGAAGAGACAGGTGGCTTCAGTGAGCTTTAGGATGTCGTCTGAGGGACTGGAGGATGGCTCATTGGGTAAAGCACTTACTGTGCAAGCGCGGAGGCCTGAGATCCATTTGCTGCTCGTGCAGGGGATCCGGGTTCAGTTTCCAGCAGCCATAATGTAGTCTACAACTGTTTGTAACTCCAGTCCCAGGGGATCCAGTGCTCTCTTCTGGCCTCGCCATGTACTAGGCATGCATGCACTGTACATACATGCACATAGGCAAAAATCCATAAGCATAAAAAGAAATTTAAGTCTTAAAAAAGGGACCCGAATTCCAATTTCTAGGAGCCATATAAAGGCATGTGTGAGAACACACACCTGTAATCTCCATGTTCCTCTGGTGAGGCAGGAGGCAGAGACAGGAGAAATTCTAGAAGCTTATGGACCAGCTAGCCTCAAGTGTGTGGCTGTAAAAAGCAGAAACCCTGTCTCAAGCAAGGAGGAAGTTGAGAACCAACACCAGAGGTTATCCTCTGACCCTGTGCATGTGGTATGCCATGCAAGTACCTACACTCAGAAACACGGATGTATCCACATATGCATGCACACATATTATACACACACAGAGATTTAATAATGTAATGTATATTTTATCTAGACATTTTATATCTATAGTGGGATAGTCAGTCTAAACCTAAACCTGAAAATCAGAGTGATAGCTCTAGTCATTTCTGGTAACTTTCGAGAAACTAGCCAACACATCATATCCTAGGGCTAAAATTTGTTTCCAGGATTAACACAATATAGACATCTAGATACCATGCCTCAAGTTTAATAAAAAATATCAAAGGAATTTGGAATGCTGTCTTGGATTCTGTCAGGTCTTAACCCTGGACAAATGGCTGAGGTGCCTAGTTAACATATCAAAGCAGAGCTGGCTGCCTGGCACACCTGGCTGGCTGTGGACCCTAAACTTCTCCAGCCCAGGGCTGCACTCCTCTTCCCAAGCCGCCCTTCCCTATAGAAGGCAGCCATACTGGTTACCCAGCTCCTGTCTGTCTATTCTTTCCCCCTCTTCTTTCTCTCCTTGTGGCCAGGCTCAGGGTCTTGTTGACTCTGGACACTTTCAGATATCTGTGCCTCTAGCTTTGCTCTCTGTTTATCTACAATAAACCTCTCTTCCTGCCATACACAGGGGCAGTCAGGTTCTTCTTTCTCTTCTTCTTCTCTTCCTCCTCCTCCTCCTTCTTCGTCTCCTCCTTCTTCTTTTTTCATTCAGTTTCTATGGTAGAATTATTGCCCTATGCACTGTTTTTGACAAATCTGAATTCACTTGGCATTAGAGCAGGGGTTGGATACTTTTCTGTGGCATCGCTTCGTGGCTAAAGCGGAGACTTCCCTCTCTACCTTAATTCTTAATGTTCACTTCCTCCTTCCTCTCTTATGAGGAAGTAGAGCACTCGCCTGCCCACCGGCTTTTCATAGCTAAGCTCTGATCTAGGTTTGTAGTGTGTTTAGCTCTCACAGAAAAAAAAAAAAAAAAAAAAGAAAGAAAGAAAGAAAAAAAATTGGCTGCAGCATGTTGCATTGATTTTCCTTTTTTCCTCCATGATCTGGTTTTCACAACTTAAATTTACATTTAGAACCTGGAAGAAATTGTGTTATTTTTAGACATAAAATTTTGGACGGCTCTGCTCTAACTCATCCTCATAATCTTTGGAAGAACGAGTATCCTGAGTGACCAGGCTTGGCTGGGTCCTGTTTGGTGTGTGCCTCCTGGCTGCAGCCGTCCCTCCCCACTGTGGAGAGTTCTGGTTGTACCTGGTCTCTCTTCCCAGTGCCCGCCTGTGAACATACATGGAGACCACTGGGTATCGCTCCCCCAAAGAAGAGCTTCTCTTGAGCCCACCCCTTTTCAATTACAATTTTATTTCTACACCACCATTTTCAGATTTTTTTTTTTTCCTTTTTGTGCCTCAGTGGGTAGACTGGTGAGTTTCCAGGATTCCTGAGAAAGGTGTCAGCCACCATCTGTTCAACTGCTTTTCAACTCGGGAACATGAGAAGTGAGCTTGACATGGGTGTGAGATTGTGGCGGGCACTCAGGCACCAGGAAGCCGTTCACACCCTTTCCAGGATCTGACTGCAGCAGGGGTGGGACTCCAAGGCAGGGCCTCGCCACTCCATGCCCTGCTCCTTTGGCCAGACAAAGCTGCCCAGAGACTCCTGAACAGAAGGAAGGCTAATGCTTCATGTCTCAGAAGATAGGCTCTTGGGTCTGTCGTTTGCTTGAGTCTGCTGTACCTCACACACCGGCTTCTCCTCCACCCCCTGCTCCTCCCCCAGGACTCCTCCGAATGAAACTATAGACTGCTCCTCTGTTCTTGTGGGATGCCAGCTTCAGCATCGAAGAATTGCCTTAATGGGCAGGGCTAGAGAGAGGAGGTTTTGTGGTGTTGGGGGACCTGGTATATTCGCATATCAGGTGGCTTGTGGCTCTCCAAGTGGACCCAGTGTGGAAACTGGTTCAGTATAGCTGTGCTATGAAAGACATATGAGGCAATTAGCAAAAAACGTTTTTAAATCTCCTTCGGAGTGACAATACTAGGTAATAGTAGATATAGAAGACACACAATCATACACATGCTCACTACACAAATATATATTTGTGAAATGCTGCTTTGGATCCTGATTTTTCATGGATTCTGGATCTTAGGCTTCTGTCAGGATCCATACGTTGCCCTTGAGAACCTGTCAGTCAGCACCGACAGGTGCCTAATCACCCACTCCCTCTGACTCCTGGAATGCACTGCACTTCTGAAGCAGGTTTCTCAGTTTGCCCACGGGGCTAAGCTCCACCTGCCCTGTGGCTGCTGCTTAGGCATGCACTCTTGATGTGTGGCCCTCTTTTCCCTGTCCCATTTCCTTTTACCTTCCAAATAACCGTGCACTAAAAACCCCATCTCCTGACCTATATCCATGGGAACCAACGAAACCAGGGTGTGTGTGTGTGTGTGTGTGCCTGTATTGTGTGTAATGGTCTGTACCTCCTTAATTACCCAAGTAAAAGGCAGTCCATGCATGAGAAAGTGTGTCATACATGAGAATTGTAATTAATTTAATTCTGTGTGCCTGAGGTCTGTTTTCAAAAGCTTTTAAAGTAGGGACACTGGAGCCAGACTGGTTGGCTTGCCCATTCCTTAGCAAACTGCTTATCCCTCAGTTTCGTCATCTATACCATGGGGGTAGTAAGCCCATCCAGCTTCTGTGTGCATCACGTGAGCTAGCCTGTGGAAAACTGTGAGGACAACGTCTGCAGTAGGGGTTAGCTGCTGCCACTATTGCAGTGAGGTCATCAAGACACAGGGAAAGAGAACGCAGTAGTAAAATGTTTATTGGGACTCTTTGAACTTGAAGTCAAGTTTTGCATGCCTAAGAAGGGTGGGTTGAGCTGAGCTAATGACTCCTTATTAATAGTTATGCTATTTAGGGTCTGTCTCACGTGGCCATCTTTCCCATTCTCAGGGTCACAGATTCCCACTGTCAGGAAAACGCGCAGTCAGCACCCGCTTTAGGACCAACCCACCAGTTGCTGAATCGAGACACAGGTAGGCAGTGACTTAACAAAATGAAGTCTCTTGGGCAGTATGTCCCTTCCGCATGAGAAAAACCTCTTCATGGTTTTATCTGTAGGTGCAGCCACAGGACAAATGCCGGCAACGACTTCATGGCGGGTCTCATAGGCAGGGGAACGCAGCTTTCCATACTGCACTGGTAGCCAGAGGATGTTGGCATCTGTCTTTCCCATCTCAGCTTCCAAGGCTACGGTTTGCGCTAATGCAGCTCTGACATTGGCATGATTTGTTTGGGAGCTGATAAAATATTTAACGCCCCTCCAAAAACCTGGGAGGGGGCTAATTTCCCTTTGTACCCAAGCATCTCCACTTAGCGTAGCAATCCGCATACGCTGCTTACTAAAGCATGGAGTCCCAGCCCACACAGCCCTCTCCTTGGCCTGTTCACATCAGAACCCACCCCATAATCCAAAATCCCAGTTTCTCCTGCCGTTGCTCCATTTCTGTTCTTTTAATCCGTGATCTGGGCCAGTGATGCCCCCTCCCGCCTCACACACACCCCTTTTTGCCAGCAGCTCAGCAGCAGCCGGTGAGTCTTCTCTGATGCAGATGTTTCCAATATGCCACAGGCTAGTGACTTGTTTTTTTTTGAAAGTAAAAATTTCAGGCCTCAACCCTACCAGATTTTGCCGTTGTAGCTTGGAGCAGCCACAGACAATGACTATGACTTTTTTTAAAATTATTTTTTTATTTTTTGATCCAATACAAAACTTTATTTACAAGTAACCGATGGGCTAGACCTGGCTCGTAGATTACAGTTCATCAACTCTGGCCAGAGAAGATCAAGACCAAGGTTGGCTGTCCTCCAGCCCTACTCAATAGGCCATTAATGAATCCTCCGGCTTCCTTAAAAATGGCTTTATGTAAAGTCATGCATACCAAAGTTTCTGTATTTACTTCTAAAGCAGCTTCGAGACACAGCCAGAGTTGTTCTGCCACACTCTGTGTGTATTCACTATACTTTGTCAACTAAAAACAGTAATTAGGGTCTGCACATTCGTGCTTTCCTTTCATAAGAACCACATGCTGGCCATGAGGTTACGCCCGTCTGGATGCTCATCAGTGCTCCTTGCTTTCCTTCTCAAGGCGTGCAGTATAATTTTGTCTACCACATACTGCACGGCAACAAGGCTTTTCTCCACCAACGGACACACAAAGAAAAGACGAATACTGACCGAGCTAACTTGGGCCCAAACACATTTGTATGAAAACTTGGGGACAAAAAACAAAAACAAAAACAAAAACAAAAAACAAAAAAACCATTTCTCAGCTTCTTTCTTCTTCCTGAGTTCAACTTGACACCAATAAGACTTCATTATCATGGCCATTCTGATCCCGGCAAACAAGTTTATTCACACTTGAGCACCCTAACGAATGAAGTCACAGAGAAGAGGTCGTGGTGGGTGGCCCTGCCTTTTTCATTAAGGCAAGCTTTGGCTAAACCCTGGCACCTCGCTTAGACAAGCTGCCATTCCGGTCCCCAGGGTTAATGAAAGCATGGGCATGCCCTTGTTGAAAGACGACAACATTTGCAATCAAGGCCTGTCACATTTTTATTTAATGATATGTGTCGGTGTTGTTTCTAGTGGATTTTTTCCTAATCCCTCGTTCCTTTGCACCCCCAGTGGGCATATGAGGGATAAATCAGGTCTCTGCAGTGACTTGTGGTCGGTGGTTAACTATCGGGGGAATCATTGTTTTTTTTTTCACTCCCCCCCTCCTTTTTACTTATAATTAGAGATCAAGTCATTCTCAGAGATGACAAAAGCTGGAAAGGTACAGTCCAGGGTGCTTATCTGGGATCATGAGAATGGAAAAACCAAGTCACTGCTCTGGGGAAAACAGTGTGAGGATGTGGCTGTCTCTTCCGTGGGAGCAGAATGCAAGTCACAAAAGTACAACCTGGTGCTCAGGCTCCTTCTTGATGTGGGGTGCTGAGATGGGGGGAGTCCAAGGTCCTGATGTGACATATGCTAGGAACACACATGGGGCAGATGCCACTGTGAGTGCAGATTCCTGTGATGGCCTGGCCAGTTAGAGGAGAGGCCACCCCTCATAGAATGAGCTCATTCTCTGACCTGAGCCTCCTAGATCAAGGCCAGGCCCTTCCTCTGGAATGGCCAAGCCTGGTTCTGCTCACACACCCCTTAAATAAGCCAGAAAGAGGACTGGCGTTACACCATTTAGGGACAAGAGAAACCCTGTTGGTGACTGGTGGGAGCCAGACCTCAGAGTCAGTGGGGTGAAGGCAGGCTCCAGGGCAAAGCTAGGGGACAGGGCATTAAAGAGACATACATTCAAAGAACATGCATCTCACTCAGGGTATAAAAAGTATCCCAGGTCCTGGGGCTACATGCTCTGGAGGTTGTGTGAGACTTTCAAAGCAGCTCTCGCCAGGCAGGATGGGTTCCTCTTTGCATCCTTTTTCCTGAGAGGGTGGCTCCAGCTATTAGAAGAAGCAGAGGTGGGAACAGAGTCTGCTATAAGGGGAGTCAGTTGCTGCTAAAGAAAGATTTGTGCATCTGGATGAGGTCCCACATCCAGCATCTGAAGCCATATCCTCCTCTAATCTCCTCGAGAGGAGAACCTGATAGGTCCAACTGGCATCTAGCTGGGGATTGGTGAGAAATTGTGTGTGTGTGTGTGTGTGTGTGTGTGTGTGTGTGTGTGTGTGTGTGTGTTGACGGGGGGCGGGGTGGTGTGGTGAGAGGAAGGGATAAAGTAGAGAGAGGAGGGAGGGAGGGAGAGAGAATGAGAATCAGAGGAAGGAAATGAGGAAAAGAGAAAGAGAAAGGGAAGACACACAGCTGTCTAGACTAATAAGTAACTAACAGGGGCCCAGAGAGATGGCTCCATGGTAAAGACCTTTGTTCATATGACCACACCTGGTCAGACATGGCTGGTTGCTCTTTACTCCAGGAGAAGTGGAGGGAAATTCAAGTGCCTGATGTTGTATATTCCAGGAACATAGAAGTTGGCAGGTGCCACTGTGAATGCAGAGTCCTTCGAGGGCCTCACTGTGATCCCAGCACTGGGAGGCAGGGACAGGAGAATTCCCAGGACTTACCTGGCCAGCTAGTCCATCCAGCCAAATGAGCAAGCTTCGGGTTCAGTGAAAGACCTTGTCTTTAGAAATAATAATAATAATGGTAGGACAGGGAATGACTGGGCAAGATATGTAATGTTGACCTCTGTCCCTACACATACAGACCCTTTTACCTGTAAACACATATGTGCACATACATGCACACACCAACACTCCACACATAAATAAAACAAGACAGAGAACAACTGAACAAGATACACATGTGAAAACAGATGCTGCACTGTGGATCTAGATTCTAGGCGGGCAAGTGATGACTTGACAGTGACATCTTTTGCTGTAACAGCCAGACCAAGTTCTGCAGACATGCATCATCCAGGTTTTCATCTACTCAGAAGTCACTCCATTCGGAGGAGTGGCCAATGGCTTGTCAATTCAGAAACTGGCAACACCTTGTCACCTGCTAGTTCATCCTTGGGAACAGTCTTCAAGAACTGAGTTTAACAGCAAAGGGAGTTTGCAACTAAGAGACAAGACTTCAAACCCCAAGGAGAGACGAGATAAGCTGAGCAACACCTTCATCTAGTAATAATAGCTTGAGGGAAAGGGCATGCGCACACACGCACACACTCCAGGATAGCTGTGAATGTAGCCTAAAGTGTAAACTTACCTAGAACATTTAGAGACCTTTTTTTTTTTTTTTTAAGCTTCCCCCGCCCCTTTTCTTTTTGTAACTGGACTGCACTGTCCCTGAACTTTGTAGATGGCAACACCACGTCAAAAGGTTGGACATACCTAGGACAGGATCCTTCTCCACACTGGACTCTGTCTCCATCTCACACACACTTTAAATTTCCAGAGTCTTCTGGCACACACACTGCAAGAATCATGTAAGAGCGCAACGCAATACAAAGGGATGTAACTACCCGGACGTTATCTGCCTCATGGGATGTTATCCCAATGGTGGGATGTAAGTTCCCGGACATTATCTGCCTCGAGGGACGTTATCCCAGTGGTGGGATTCTAACTAAGCCCAATGCTCTACAAGAGGGAGAATGAAGAGCAGCCACTATCGAGATGGACAGAATTGTAATTACTTTCTCAGCAAGAATATTTAATATGCCTGGTCCCCAAAAAAGTAGGAATATGCCAGGTCCCCTTTCAAAGGAAGAAACCAAGCACCAGGAGAGGGGTGGGGCTTAGAGAATACCATGGTTAATTTTTTGGCAGAGCAGGGACCCCAAGCTGGTCCTCTGGTGTCTACGTTCATTGTTTTCTTTTCTTCAAACTCCACAGCTAGGTATCCTGACCCTTTTCCAGGTTCCATGATGTTTGCCTCCTGGAGATCACTAGAGCTGTGAGCATTTATCCCCACAAATGAACAAGGCAGGACTTCTCCAGAGATGAGGTTTACTCACCAAAAGCTAAAAGAAAGGCAAGATAATTTTTCAACGTGGAAGAAAGCAACATTGGGATATCGCTCTGAGACCTCACAGAAACCAGATTTTTGAATTCTCAACTGGGAAGACCACACCCTGAAAAATCTGTTGTAATAAACACCAATTGGGTTTGCCACCCACTAATTGAGTCATCTGTCAGGTTAGTGTGGATTTTTGCATGTCAGGGTGCCCAGCCCTTTGGGGCAGAAGGGCTGGTGACATGCAGTAACTGGGACTTGAAGTAAGTGACATTTTGGAGGCTCCAACGGTTGAAGCAGACAAAGCTAAGATTTTTATGTTTGGAAATCAGAGTTTAAAAATCAAATTCACACTGAAAGACACAGAAGCAAAAAGTAAAGTTATGGGAGCATCAACAGGACACAGGGAATCATCAGCTCTTCTGTTAAGATTGGACTGGAGGGACTGGGATGATGGGTAAAGACCTGAGTTCAGATCTCCAGCCCAAGCCAGCTGTGGTGGCGCACGCCTATAATCCCAGAGTTGGGGAGGCAGAGGCAGGCAGATCTCTGTGAGTTCAAGGCCAGCCTGGTCTACAAAGTGAGTCCAGGACAGCCAAGGCTACACAGAGAAACCCTGACTTGAAAAAATAAAAAAGAATGGGGAGGTGCAGACCTGTAATTCCAGCACTGGGGAGCGGGGAGCAGGCGGGGCTGAGACAGGTAGATTCCTGGGGCTTTCTTGCCAGCCAGTTTAGCCAAAACAATGTGTTCCAGAGAAATGTTGTCTTTAAAAAAAATAATGGGGAGAAACCGAGGAAGATGTGTTGACATCAACCTCTGGCCTCCACACACACCTGCCCAGGTGAACACATGCATCCACCACAAATATACATATGAGTGCACATAGGAGGAAATAGAAAACACAGAAAAAAGAAAGAAAGAAAGAAAGAAAATTGTGGGTATAAGAGAAAGCCCCAAATAGCAATTAGGAATTAGAGTGTAGAAATAACACATGGGAAGCGAGAAGCACAGCTTGTTTGCTTCTTATGAGCGTTCCAATGTGGACTCTTTAGAAGGGTGTTTTTCCAGTCCTAGAGGTTGAACACAGATTCGTGTACATACAAGGCAAGTGAACTCACTGTGCCAAGCCCTCCAATATCGCTCTACAGGATTAGTGCAGTCAACCTGCCTCAGGGTGATCTTGAGGGATATTTGAGTTGGGGTCAATCCTATCTGTGGTGATAAGTAAGCTTGAAATTCTAACGTCTTAACAAAACAAATACACTTGCCCCAATTATGAATCCAACATAAGGGTTCTTCCTTAGTAAGCAATTTTTCTCCATGAAGGACTATAATACTTGTTAAATAAATTACCTAAAGGAAGCTAATCAAGCCAGGTGTGGTGGCGCACACCTGTAACCCCAGCACTTGGGAGGCAGAGGCAGGCAGATTGCTGGGAGGCCAGCCTAGTCTACAAAGTGACTCCAAGGCTACACAGAGAGACCCTGTCATGAAAAACCAAAGAGAGAGAGAGAGAGAGAGAGAAAAGAAAGCTAATAAAGGTTTCAGTGACACAGATCCTTTCCATATTAGAATTCTACCAATCTAAGTTTTGGGGGTTCTCTGCATGTGGCTAGTTCTGGGAGAGTATGGGGGATGGGGTGTTGACCCCACATGTCCACATCCAGAAATGGAATCTATTGCTTCTGAGTGAATTCCACTGGGTAGAAATCACGAAGGGGAGCAGTAGTTTCAGGAAAGCAGGACCCTCTCACCTCCTTGTAGCTCAGTGATGAATTGTGCTCAGCATTTAGTCCATGGCCCACTGCTTTGTAGCTGGAAACCTGAAGTGCCTGAATACAAGTCATGACCCCCTAAGTAGTTAGCCTCCTGGGTCAGTCAGACTGAGGAAAGACAAACAGACAGACAGACAGACAGACAGACAGACAAGAAATATGGGTGTACATTAAGTGTCAAGTGTGCCTTAGCTTCCTCGTTTGTAAGTGAAGATAATAAGAGTTCTTCTTGCTTTATACAGTTTTGGGAAATAAGTAACAGTATGAAGGGGTATTTAGAGGGGTGCCTGGCTTATAGTAAAGGCTCAGTGATAGACAGCAATGGGAAAAAAGGCTAGGAAGAAGGAAGGAAGCAAGGATGGATGGATGGAAGGAAGGAAAGAAGGAAGGAAGGAAGGAAGGTTTCCTTGGAGTGGAAGTTTTACCAAAGCAGAAGTTTCTGCTTTTTCCTATTACTCTGAATTTAGTCACATGACCACACGTAGCTGCAAAAGAAGCTGTGAAATGTAGTCTTGATTTATTCTATCTAAGATTTATATGTTTGTCTAGAAATCAGAACTTCCTTCACCACTCATGGGAAAATAAAGTAATAGATATTTGGAATATCTAATGGTTTTTATCATGGTCACCACCAGCCCAGACAAGACTCCCTTTCTATGCCTTCTAATTTCCTCATTAATGGGCAACACCTTCTGGTTTAAAACACAGGACCAGGGGCTGGAGAGATGGCTCAGTGGTTAAGACCACTGTCTGTTCTTCCAAAGGTCCTGAGTTCAATACCCAGCAACCACATGGTAGCTCACAACTATCTGTAATGAGATCCGGTGCCTTCTTGTGGTGGGCAGGCACATTTGTGAGAAGAATACTGTATAAATAATAAATAAAATCTTTTAAAAAAAAAAAAAAAAAACAGGACCAGAGCCTGACCAGTGGAGATAGGCAGATCCCAGGCAATCCAGCTGAAATGGAGAGGTCCAGGATCAGTTTGAGACTATATCTGAAAAAGGGAGTTTGAAAAGAATTGGTGAAGACATCCAACATTGAACTTTGACCTCTACATGTGCATGAGTACATTTCTTATACACACCCACATGCACACCTGCGTACACACGAACAATCACACCCCTACCACACATACACACAGGAAATGTGGACTTCTGAAACACAAAGACTTTCACTGCTCTCAAAAGGAACCAACATTACCAATGTTTTAATCTCAGGTTTCGGAATAGCAAGACAATGAACATCTGTTGTGTGAGACACCGCCTGCAGTGTTTTGCTGCGACGGCCCCAGGAAACCAATATAGCTTACCTGGCCTCTGCTCGCCAGAGCAAAACTTTGTCCTGGCTGTTTAGGCTGGGATTGGTCTCAGCCTTTGGTTCAATTCCCCATGTGGACTTTTCCAGTTCCCAGCTCATCCTACTGACCCCTGCTGTATCTATCTGCCACCCAGTTAGCTCACTGGGCCTCTTTCCCTTAAATGCTCCAGGTGCTGCCTCCAACACACATGGGGTGGGCCACAGTACTTGGGGACCACACCTCCATTTTAAGAATCCCCCTCACATGAGTAACGTTTCAATGGAAGCCAGAATCTTTCGCCTCCTCCTGGGGCTTTATTTGTGCAGCAGAACGGAACAGGGTGGAGCAGCAGACAATCATAGTAAATAATTAGATCACTTTTCTTTGGTGGTGGTGGGGAGGGGGGGAACTTTGCACAAGCCAAAGCGGAGGCGGGTCCTCGGTAATCCTTCTCAGAACTTCCAAGGTGTCTTCTGAAGCGCAAGATGTCTCCACTGTTGTCTCAGACATGCTTTCCAGCGATAGGAATGCGATGGCTCACAGTCATTGTCACCTTGACTGAGGCTAGAATCACCTAGGAGACACTCCTCTGGATGCATCCTAAGGGTGATCCCAGAGAGGTTTGGCTGACCAGGGAAGATCTGCCCTAAACGTGGGTAGCACATAAGATGGGATTCCAGACTGATTAAAAGAGAGAAAGCGAACTGAGTGCAGGTGTTCATCTCAGTTCCCTGACGACGAATTCAACATGAACAGTGACCCCGTGCTCCTTGTGCTGGTCAGAGGCACTCTCGCTGGACCACTTCCCTGCTTTGAAGGACTGGACCCTTCAACTGTCAGCCAAAATAAACCATGTGGGTTTTGTTGCTGCTGCTGGTTTCTCTAAGTTGCTTCTTGTCAGGTATTTCGCAACAGCAAAGAAAAAGTTAACTACTATAGCAAATAAGTGAGTTCCATGAGACAGAAACCCAGGGAATGGAATGGAAAGACAGCCAACTAGCGTGCCCTTATCCAGAAGGGAAATCCATTGGAAAAGCTCCCGGGCAGCCTGAGCTGCGGTGCAAATGCCCTGTGCCCCAGGCTTCCCACGCAGCTGTGTTAGCGAAGACTTACTTCCTTAGATATCCTAAGAATCCTGAGTTCACACAGCATGGTCACTGAAGGTACAGGCTAGAAGGAGAAAGGGAGGAAGATTGCTAAGGAGTGCTGAGGAAAATGAAAGGACCCCAAGCTGATAGAGCAGAAAATCCAGATGGGGGGCGGGCTGTGGTTAGTAATGGGATAGAAATGAGTCTCTGCCCCCAGACTGTGAAGCAAGTGCTCGCTGGTTAAATGAACATTGACTGCAGCTTTTTCTTTCTTTCTTTCTTTCTTTCTTTCTTTCTTTCTTTCTTTCTTTCTTTCTCTCTTTCTTTCTTTCTCTCTTTCTTTCTTTCTCTCTCTTTCTTTCTATCTTTCTTTTCTTTTTGAGACAGCATTTCTCTGCGTAACAGCCCTGGCTGTCCTAGACTTGCTTTGTAAACCAGGCTGGCCTCGAACTCATGGAGATCCACGTGTCTCTGCCCCGCAAGAGCTGGCATTAAAGGCGTGCACTTCCATGCCCAGCTTCCACTGCAGCTTTGAACTGGACGAGAAGTCCTAGACAAATAACCTAAGAGGGGACATCTGGGATGCCAACTCCCTGCACTGCCCAGTGTGTGGAACAAAGGGAGCACCTCTGGGTCTGTGGCACTCTCTTTCACCTCCAGTGTTTAGGGAGAGCAGAAGGCAGAAGCAACACAGGGGGCTTGCCCACACTTCTACCCAGCCATGGGTGGCAGGCAGCGGGTCCGTGGGCTTTCTTTCTGCCTAGCTCTGCATTAGGAAGCCATGAGAAGCTTCCATTTTGGGGTGGGGGTTGTGTCTCCTGGGTGTACTCCAGGCTGAGCTCCCAGGAGCATTCTGGTACCTGGTGCCCATGTTGTGTGTTCAGGCTGTTCCCAGCAAAAGACGTGAGGGAACACACTTTCCTTCGTCCATAACCTCACTTCCAGGAGGAGAAAGACAGGAGCAAAGAGCAGGGACAGCCAGTCTGCATTGCATCCGAATTTCATTTTTGTTTTTATGCTTTTAATTTTCAGATGAATAATTCAGTGGCTATGCCAAGGTTGAAATATTTTTCTGTTTTCAGTGAGATGTGAGAAAAGGAAATGAATTTTAATGAAATGTTTTGGTTTACTTTATCTGAAGCTCCCAGTATAGTGGGATCTCCAGGCCCTAAACTAGTGCCAGTCCTGTAGCTTCTTGCCTGAAAAAGAAAACAGAAACCCAGATGGCCACTCTGCTCGGCCCTCATGCACTCAGCTATTGCCTGGAAGGACAGAGCTACCTGTAAGCCCGGGGTGATAAACCGCTGAAAAGACTGTGTTCTTCTCACAGGTGCAGATGCAGGCCCACAGGTCTCCGTCCACAGCTGGGAAGCACCTGCCTCAGGTTACTGGGGCCCAGCCATTCCAGTGTGGCCAGACTGTTGTGAAATTGGGACGTGGCCAAGTAGTTTTAACAGAACAGGAAGAACGCAAGCACTCGTAGTTCTGTAAACAAGATTGAAGGGAGGCGAAGGAAAGTGGCAAGCTCTCCAAGGGAAAGACAGGGCTGTCAGGTGGAGGTGATATCACAGGCATCTGAGAATACGCCAGACCATGAGCTAATTCATAGCTGCGGGCTCAGGACATGTTTTAAAGCAAAGCTCTGTGAAGAAAGTCAGCAGCTAACAACAGACCACGTGGATTCCCTTAAACAGGACTGTTGATGGGCTTCCTCCCAAGTCAAGAAGCCACCTGCCCCAAGTGAGCTGTCATTGACAGATCACTCAAAGGAATGATTCGCTGAGCCCTTCCCTAGTGTCGGCACGGAGGTGCCTTTGGGAGACGGAGAGCCCAGGATAACCAGCCCCTGCCTGCCAGGGCCTATGAAAATAGGCTTGCCAAGACAGAGCTTACGTATACTCAACCAAAAACCCGAAGAGAGTCTGCTGTCACGTGTTCCTTGCACGGCCTCTCAGTGGCCATCCTGTCTAAGGTCACCTTGTCCAGAGATCCTAGTAAATGTCTGAAACAGACAAGGAAGGGCATCCCTGGAAATAACTTGGCTATGAAAGATTTACATGGCCACAGGAAGCTGGTGGCGAGTCTCTTCCGCATGCTTGGCCACTTAAGGTTTCAAAGCACCCTCAGTATTGCACACATTGTCCTCACTGCAGTGAAGGGGAAGGTCGCTTGGGAGGGCGTCGGGACTTCCCAGGCCCTATAAGAAGAAAGATATCAGGACGAACACTTGTGAAGTGCATGACCAGAAATGGACCCAAACCAGCACCTCGAGTTTCTCATTCTCTTTCCTGGGTCTGATTCTTTCCCTCCCTCCTTCCCTCCCTCCCTCCCTGCATCCCTCGCTTATGGATGTTACCATGTTACCTTCCCTCCCACAAGTGGCTAGCTGAAGACCAGATGCCGTCATTCATTCAGCTTGCAGCTTCCTCTCTTCCCCAGACCCCAACTCCTGTATCTCCTGGTCTATTCTTTACCCCCCCCCCCCCCACCGCACATGCTATCAGCTGTCAGCCATGTTTAATTTGTACTTACACAATTATCCTGCACCTGTAGTGGCAAAGCAGAGGTCACTGTCCTCTCTCAAGGCTGAGAGGGAGATCGAGGGGACCCCGAGAGCCCAGCAGGGACAGGTCTGTCATTACAGGAGCACGGGGACATGACAACGTGGAAGGGAAGGTCTGGGAGAGTTGGCATGGATAGAGCTGGCTCTAGAATGCAACCCACTGTGGGAAAGGAGGGTACAGGGTGAAGAAATCGTTCCACTCTGTGGAGAGCTGCCATGAAGAGGTGAGTGGGTCAAGGAAGAGATGCTCTGTTTTCTTGCCATTAGGCAAGCTGTAATATTTATCTGGGCAGAGCAAGCAAGACTGGGCAGGAAAGCGGGGTGGGAGGTTCAGGGAGATGGAGTCAAACCTTCCAACAAAACATATTTCACAGGCTTAATAATTGCCAATAGTCAGGAAGTGGCTGATTGTTCTGACCCATCTTCTGCTGCTATAACAAAATCTTGGAGCCTGGGTGAAGTGTAAGGAAAAAGGTTTCTTTTGGCTACTCGTGCTGGATGTCAAGAATGTATGCCCAGCATGGTGTGGTTGTTTGAATGGGTACAACTCCCGGAGGCTCATGTGATTGAATACTTGGTCCTCAGTTGGTAGAACTGTTTAGGAAGGATTAGAGGGTCTTATTGGAGTAGGCGTGTCGCTCTGGTGGTAGGCTTTGAGGTTTCAGAGGCCCATGCTACTCCTAGTCCTACTCCGAGTCTCTGCCTCATGGTTCTGTCTCAAGATGTGAGCTCTCAGTTAGTTACTGCTCCAGCGCCTGCCTGCCTGCTGCGGTGTGGACTAACCCTCTGAAGCCGTAGGCCCCAAATAAACTCCCCCTTCTATATGTTATGTTGGTCACAGTGATAGAAAAGTAACTAAGGCACATGGTGCCGGTCTCGTGCTAATTCCATTCCTCCTGGAAAGTACATGAGAAAGAAAGAGAGTACTGGAGAAACAGCTTTGCTGCTCAGTTGGTACATAAAAATAAGTTCCAGATGCATCAGGATTTCTTAAGTTAAAATTTAAAAATAATTGTTGTTTTGTTTCTTTTAGTGTGCACACGTGGAGGCCAGAAGACAACTTGTAGGTCGGTTCTCTCCTTCTACCACATGGGTCCTGGGGATCAAACTAAGCCATCTCACCAGTCCTCCATTGGAATTTAAAGGTGAGGCCGAGCCTGTCAGCCCAGGCCTGTAATTCTAGGCACTCAGAAGGCTGAGGCAGGAGGATACTAAGCTCCAAGTTTCCCTGGGCTACAGATCAAATTCAAGATCAGTCAGGCCAACTTAGCAACGCCTTGTCTCAAAATAAAAAGTACAGAGGCTGGACAGTGCAATTGGACGTTATAGCTTCTGCTTAGCATGTGTGAGGCCATAGTCTCTAGTACCACTGGAACTCACCAGTGCTGCTCTGGGGTATCCAAAGTCTGGTGAATAAGAATCACTGTCTGGTTCTTGGAAGAGGAAAATGTGAAACACAGGAGAATTGCCAACTGTGTGCCACAAGGAAAAACGAACCAGAGTCTCTACATCTCTTCGTTGGGAAATGTTGCCATAGTGTAGAAAGGAGGTAGGGAGATCAGTTTTAGAGCTACGCTGTGTTTTCTTTGAGAAAGGGAGGTACACAATGTGCCATACTCACCTTAGCATGCATTTGTATAAACAATACTGCCTAGATATGTAGGAAATTAATCTCTAGGTGCATGAGGTGGGACAGAATGGCTTTGGGTCTGGGTCCAGCTCCCTGAGATGGGTTCAAAGCCTTCTTGAAATTCTCCCCAGAGACCTAAATATACAAGTAAATTAAAGGGGGAAGAAAGCTAAAAACAATAACAATAACAACAACAACAACAACAACAACAACAAAAAACCTTCTCTGAAATGTCCCACCAAGTCTGGAACAGTGTTTCAAGTTCCTAATGACTTTAACTATTAGCTTCAACCTAAGTTCAAATCCTAACTCAGAGGGCAAAGTGCTCCCTTCATCAGCATGAGGACCTTGGTCTGCAGCGTTCATGTGAAAAGCTGGCCATGGTAACATGTGCTTGTAATCCTGGAGCTGGAGAAACAGAGACAGATAGATCTTCCAGGCCTGTTACCCGAGGCAAAAAAAGTAAAAAAGAATTGTCCTGGAGAAGGATCATGCAAGATTGTCCACTGGCTTCCATACTCACCTTCACAGGCACACATATGTACCTACCTGCATGTATACACACACACACACATATCAGCCTTCCATATTTCAGACATGTATTGTAAATATTTAAATCAAGGCAACCTGTTAAGATGTTTCAAAAAGATATGAAAGATATCTGTACTTGTTTGTGCCCACTCTGTTTTCTGAGCATGCATGGTATGGAAGGTTCTGTGGGACCCTCTAAATCCCTAGCAAAGAACCTTTCATCGGCTCTGTGGCTTTGATGGCACACTGTGCCTCACACCGTCACTGTCACCCTCACAGTCTGTGCTCAGGCCAAGCAGATCCCCTGTTAACTCCTTTTTTTAAAAAAATAAAATAAAAATAAAAATTTAAATTGTTTTTTTTGTACATATACATTTATATTATTGTACATATATACAATAGATTACCTATGGCAAGAAGAACTGTGACACAGACACAGGAATTATATAAATGTTACGTTCTTAGTGTTTTGGCTATTTGTACTTGACAGCCTTGAAGAAGACATCTTTCCTATCTTGGTGCATCTAAATTTCTGAATGTAAGTCCCTGATAACTTCTTGCCCATGTTTTCCATCTGCCAGGTGCTGACCGGGGTCTGGTCAGCAGGGAGTGGTCCTCCCTCACATTTAACCAGGTACTTCTTTTGCCTCAGTGCAAGAACAGAACTTTACACAAAGCCCCGCAGTGGCTGCGGCTGCGGCTGCCCAGAGCTGCAGGGAGCAGGCACCCGAGGCTATTGATCCCAGACACAGGGATTCTTTGGGGTTGATGTAAATGGTCTGAAGTTAAGCAACGGTGACAGTTACACAACTCTGCAAACACTGAAATCCACTGACATTTAAAAGGCAAGCTTTATGGGGTATGAACCGCATTCAATTTTTTTCAAAAGGCCTTCTTCCGGGAAGTCTTCCTTGTTACACATGGCCACCCACGGTGTCAGGAAACCTTCATGCCCGCTAAAGCAGATGCCACTGCCCTCAGGAGTAAGTGGGTCATACGTAGAGGAAACTGAGAGCAAGGCTGGGGGAGGGCTGCGTCTGCAGAAAATTCTACAGCAACTCAAAGCTGCCTCCACTTCCCCTGCCATGACCTAAGAATTCTAAACAATGTCGTTGATAAAGTATGCTTCCCAGGAGCCAGGGATGGGGGTGATTACCCTTAATCCCAGCAGAGGCAGGCAGATCTTTGTGAGTTGGAGGCCAGCCTGGTCTACAAAGTGAGTCCAGGACTTCCAGCGCTATTACATAGAGAAATCCTGTTTCAATAAACAAAACAAAAGCAACAACAACAACAAAAATGTTTCCCAGATAAAGAATGCTTCAGGTCACCAAAATGCTGATTGATTATTCAATTTATACCTTTTTCATTATATGCTGGTACAAAAGCAATCCACATGCATTGGAGCGGGGCTTGGAATTTTGAGTTTTGTTTTCTCTTTCTCTTTTGGATGCTGGAGAGCAGCAGTGAGACTCATGCTAATGAGGGCGAACAAATGATGCTCCACTGTGCTGTGTTGCTAAGCTACCATGTCTGGTAGGCTGGGCAAATGCACTGCATTTCGGATTTATGACATAGCCAACTGTCCAGCTGTAACCCCACTGTAAGCTGAGGTGCATCCATCTACATAAGCGTCAGATTTCAAAGTGGAATCACATACCCTTTAATAAAACAATGCTATTCTATGTGGGAGTTGGTTTGGGCAATTCCCAGCTCCCTCTGGCCTCTCATGATCCCTCTGTTGTGGGGCTGTGTCTGAGAAGGTTGCCAGTGCTGTGATCCGGAGCAGCCCTATGTGACCAGCCTCAACTGTTTTTACACTGTACATCCAAAACAAACATCAAGAGCGACCTGGGGCAGTGAGAAGAAAAACAGTACAGGGTGTGCTCCAGCGTCCCTGCTCTCTGTGACCACGTGAGCTTTGACTTGTGTATTAAAAGTTCAGCAGCAAATCAGTAAGAAATAGGACATTTCCTGTGGTGGGTACAGGTTTGAGTTCACACATGAAGCATGTTACTGACTTTGACACCAAAGGGAAGTTATTTGGTGGTGAATTCAAAACAAAACAAGCCACTACGACAATGCTAGGTGCCTGTTAGCACTGTCAATAATAATCTCTTGTAGATTATTATTGTTTTTATTAAAATGCATCACCTAATGAACAGCGTTTACATCGAGGCTATATTATTGAGACTTTAATAAAAAAAAAATCAGTACTTAATGCTCACTATATAAAAATGATAGAATAATGGCATGGGATTTTCCCTTCTTTTTTATAGTTACATATGCTTATTTATTTATTTTTATTGGGAAGATTAAACATATATTCAATATAAGAAAAATTTCAGCTTGCATTGCTTTTCTGGCTATTTTTGTATTATTTTAATTTAATGATTATTACCAAAAAACATCTCAATCACCCAGAGAAGGGATTATTTCCTAACACTTTTCTCTATTACACTAAATTAAATATTAATTATTAAAACATTAAAATTAATATTTATGACAAATCCATTAATGTGTTGCTTGAATATGATTCTAAATATTGAGTGTAAATATATTTATATATTGAAAATTATTCCTATTAATTTAAGATAGTCAAGAGAACAATCCGTAGTGCATGCTTTTAGTAAATTGCTAAATTTGATGAACTGTCTGGTGACTTATTTGGCATGAAATTGCTTTTGCCCTAATAGATGGACAGCGTGTCTCTGTGTAAAAGCTAGGGTACAGAGTATGTAGAATAATTTTTGGGTGGTCAGAGCACCAGTGAGAGGAGCTGAGATTGGCACCAGCCTCTCCTGACTCTCCTGGACATCATACTTACTGGGTGCCTTCCTTACCCATCTTCCACTATAACTACAGTTGTACACAAGATGCCACCTGCCCTTCCTTCACTGGAAATGTGACTGGCGTAAAGACCAGTGGCTGAAAGGACTGTAGACTCTGGTAAGTCCAGCTATCGTTTCAGCCAGGAATAAGAGTGGAGCGGCAACCCCACTGGAGAGTGCATCCGCTCCCCTCCCTCTCCTACTCCCCCCCATGGACAACACACACACACACACACACACACACACTCTCCGTTTTCTGTGCTTTCGGCCTCTGCCTCTTGAGATAACCGTCCTCCAGTTACCTTGTCAGAGAGGCTTGCCTTGAGTCAGGGACTTGCCTCAATTTCAGGTTAGCCCACACATTTAATCACAGCACTTGGGAGGCAGAGGCAGGAGGGTTGCTGTGAGTGTGAGCCAACCTGAGCTACACGGAGGCAAGCTTGGGCTGCTGAGTCAGGCTATGTCTTAAACCCCCACCCACAAACAAATAGGCAGACAGACAAACAGTTCATATGCAAACAAGCAGACAGACAAACAGCCCACACTGACTGTTTGCGAAATGAACCTCCAGGTCACTAACCAATTACTAAGCATTGCTGTTTCCTTTATTTTATAACCTACAGCACTGTTTAGCTCCCTATCCATCCATCTATATTTTTTTCTCACTTTCTATTTCTGATATCAGATCAACGCTTGGCATACAGTCGGCTCCTAATAAGTGCTTATTAAAGCCTTGAAAAAACAAAAAACAAAACGAAGGCATGAAAGGATTAGTAATGCACTGGGCAAAGCTGAGCCACCCTGCATTCAAAGGGCGAGGTGTGGGGGCAGGGCACCTGGCTGGTGAGCCCTGAGCTGCTAGGGACAGGGCCAGGCTCCACCCATCAGTACCTGGCAACACACTAGCGCACAGTCTTTCACCGGTCTGCCTTCTTCCTGGAGCCCCAGGGGTACAGAGCCCAATCCTTGAGGAGGCTAAGCGGGGGCAGCATTGTCGCAGGCCTGGCCTCAGTGTCAAGCAGGTCACCCTGGTTTCACCTTGGCCCATCTGTATACCACCACATCCACTGTTCGCTGGAGACCTGACGGTGTTCAATGACGAAGCCTCCACAGGTTTCCAAAGAGAAGAAGGCAGAAGAAAGGAAACCACCCTGACCTCAGCTGTATGAAGTTTCCTCCTTCCCCTCCCAAATCATTAACAAAGACTGACACTGTAGTATTTATCAAAAACTCTTGTTCCCTAAGTGGTGATAGAGAATAATTATCTCAGCATGCCGTCAGGGCAGTGATCTTCTTCAAAGCAATTTGTGGCAAGGATATGCATTTTTAAACTAGATTAGATTTTTCAAGAGCTAGCTCTTAAACCCGCTCATAAGGTATTTACAACTCACCTGGTGAGGCCATGCTTGTCTCCAAGCTCGGTTTCTCTTCATTAGGTCTTACTTAATTGAATCAAAGTCATTTTGGGATTGTCCCAACAGAAAACCTTTTTATCTCTTAGTGAATATGTCTCAACAAGGCCCTAAAGTAAATAAAGCCAGGATTCCACTCAACGGCTGGAACTCTGGCATCCCATCCCCCCACCCCATCCCCTAAGCCTACTGCCCTACTTCATCTGTTTGTCTTGTGGAAGGAAATCGCTTGTGGAGTTAACTGTTGCCAAGGCAAGCAACACGCTGTCTGGTGGACTGTTTGTTTGTTTTAATTATTAAAGAGAGACATTGTTATTTCCACTCTACTCCCCAGCCCCACCTCATGTGTGTGTGCTGGGGATGGAACCAAACCTCTTAGCAAGGCTCTAATCCCTAAGCTACACCCTCAGTCCCCTTCCCTACCTCTCCTCAGTGTCCCCCTTTCCCCCAATGTACAAAGCTCTGACTGACCTGGAACTCACAGAGATCTGCCTCTGTCTGCTTCCCAAGTGCTGGGATAAAAGGCATATGCTATCACCAGCCACTTTCTTTCATTATTTTGTTTTGTTTTTCAAGACAGGGTATATATATATATATATATACGTGTGTGTGTGTGTGTGTGTGTGTGTAGCCTTTGCTATCCTGGACTTGCTTTGTAGACCAGGCTGGCCTCGAACTCACAGAGTTCCACCTGCCTCTCCTTCCCCAAGTGTTGGAATTAAAGGCGTGCGCCACCACACCCGGTTCCTTTTCTTTTCTGGTTTTTGTTGTTGTTGTTGTTGTTGTTGTTGTTGTTTTTGGTTTTTCAAGACAGGGTTTCTCTGTGTAGCCTTGGCCATCCTGGACTCGCTTTGTAGACCAGGCTGGCTGGCTTCCACCTGCCTCTGCCTCCTGGGTGAGGGGATTAAAGGCGTGTGCCACCATGGCAGGGCTAATAATGAGTTTCCCATAGCCGGAGTATGCTTGCAATCCTGTGGATAATCGCATTCAGTCAGGAGTGTTGTATTCACCTTTCACTGAGGTTTTTGCTTGTTGGTTTTGTTTGAGACAGGATTTCTCTGTGTAGCCTTGGCGGTCCTGGACTCACTTTGTAGACCAGGCTGCTCTCCAGCTCACAGAGATTCACCTGCCTCTGCCTCCCCACGTGCTGGGATTATAGGCAAGCACCACCGTGCCCTGGCTTTGAGTTCGAATGCATATGTGGAAGCCAAGAGCTGAAGTCAGGGGTCGTCCTCAATTACTATCCTTATTTTTTGAGGCAGGCTCTTTCGCTGAACCTGGAGGTCACTGATTTGGCTAGCCAATAAGCGCCAGGAGTCCTATAGTCTCCACCTTCCCAGTGTTGAGATTACAGATGGACCTCATGTTTATATGGGAGCTGGGGGATGGAATTCAGGTCCAAGCACTTTGAACAATCTCCCAAGTCCCTGGGTCTAGAACTTAAAACTCAGTTCCCTATTGCTTAATGACAGGGCAAAGAGGAAATCTCTGCAAAGCCCTTACAAAGATTTACAGGGCTCATCTGCTCGGCTGTCAGGGTGCCTGTCTCCTCTGTCCCTTGTGCTTTTGAGGACCTAGCCCTCTGTAGCTGAGGACAGAACTCAGGGCCTCACATGGACAGTGTAAGTGTCCTACACTGAGCATTATTCCTAGTCCAGCCCCTGCCTTTCTAATATGCAAGGTGAGAGGGATGGGGTCCTAGAGAAGATGTGAAATAAAACTGAACCAGCAAACCAGGTACTTCAGACCCCCCTCCCCCTTTCCCTTCCCCTCCCCCTCTCTCCCTCCCCGTGGGATAGCTTTATACAGCTTCAGAAATCTGAAGTCCAGGAATCTGGAACGTGGCTCGAGTGGGCTTTTTTCTCCGCGACTCTCCGGCTTCCAGCCTAGAAAATACTAAGGTTATGTTTGTAACATTTTTGCAGTGGGTTTCCTTGACTCCACCTAAACTCCGTTTCGCAGCAGGCAGGGATTACCCCGCCATCCTCCGCCTCGACTCGACGCGGGTTCTTCCTCTTGCTCCTGGCTAGTATCAGATGTCAAGGAGGGGGGCGGGGTTTGACCCCGAAATAATTAACTCCCTCGGCCCCAGCCAGCTCAGTCCTCTGACCAGTCAAGTGGCTAGACCACCCCCACACCTAACCCCCCCCCGTCGCCTCCCCCCTCTGCCCCCCATCCTCCAGGATCCTCAGTGTCACTCAGTCTCCCGGAGAAGGGCAGCAATTAACAAAAGCTCGAGGGTACCCACGGTGAATCCGCATCAACAGTCTGACTGGGACTCTCCACTCTTAGCTCCCCACCCAAAGTGAGACACATGCACACCCCACCCCACATCCCACACACCCCGCGCGCACAACGAAAAGCTTGCGCGGTGGGGCGCGCGCTCGAGGGTTGGGGGTGGGTTCGCGAACATAAAAGTAGGACCCAAGAAGTTCCAACCACAAGGAACCAGCCAAGGGCTGGAAAATACAGCAAAAGCGTTTTCCATCCCAGATCAGTGCTCTGCTCTGCTGCTGACAGGGGCGGGCGGGGATCTCAGGGTCAGCCTGGACTCATGCATTATATAAACTTGGCCTTCCGCTTTGCTCCATGCTCAGCTCCAACACTGCAGGACATTTGCAAACAGATGGGCTAGAGATCCAGCGGCTCCGGCACCTCCCTTCTCTCCCTGGCCTTGGTCTACCCAAGTCTACTAAACTGCTCCATTCTCTCCAGTCCTCCCATGACCTGGAAATGGCACCCTGGAGCACGAGGCTACCGGGAAAAAATGGCATTCTATTATTAAACTAAGGTGTTTCTGTAACAACCCTGGTTCTCAGGAAGCATTTGAGAACGCTTGGTTCATTCAGGCATCTCAGGGAGGTATCAGGGATCCGCATCCCTAAGTTTTTCTGCTTGTGAACAGAGTGGCTCTGTGGAGGGACATAGATGGGCCAGGCCCATGTGCTTGGGAGTCTAGATGGGCCCCAGGAACAACCTGTCTGCATGTCTGCCTGCCTGCCTGCCTTCCCCTAATGCTCCTCCTTCTCCTCCTTCTCTTCCTCTTCCTATTTTTCTTCCTCCTCCTTCTCCCTTTTCTGATTTTTCGAGACAGAGTTTCTCTGTGTACCCCTGGTTGCCCTGGAATTTGCTCTGTAGACCAGGCTGGCCTTGAACTCAGAGATCTGCCTGCCTCTGCCTCCTGTGTGCTGGGCTTAAAGACTCAGAAACAGTATTTCTACAAGCCACCAAGCTATGATAGTGATGCTAAATTCTGTTGTTTGTTCATTTGTCTTTGAGACAAGGTCTCCTTTAAGCCTAGAATAGTATTAAACTTGCAGTAATCTTCTGCCTCAGCTGTTTGGGTGCTGGAATTACAGGCCTGTGCCATGCATGACACCAGACTCTACTGTTTTTCTTCATTGAAAAAAAAAAGTTTGTCAAGCCAGGAATAGTGTCACAGCCCTGTGAGCCTGGCACTTGGAAGGCAGAGGCAGGTGGATCTCTATGAGTTCAAGGCCAGCCCGATCTACATAGCAAGTTCCAGGACAATCAGAGTTGTCTAATGAGACCTGGTGTGTGTGTGTGTGTGTGTGTGTGTGTGTGACAACTGGGCTTGTGGCTCAGTTGGTCCTTGCATGGCTTGCTCAAAGCCCTTGGCTACATCCACAGCACTCCAGGGCCTGGCACACACCATAATCCTAACACTCAAGAAGCAGAAACGTGAGAATCAGAAGTTCAAGACTGTGTTCAGCTACATAGGCTTTCCAGGTCAACTTCGAATCCGTGAGATCCCGTCTCAGGAAAACAAATACATAGAAATAAATGTTTGCCAACCAACATAATAGCATGACCAAGAGGTTAGAAGGCCAACCTCCTCTCAAGGAGTCTCTGGTATGTCAGAGGCAAACACAAGTACGTTTGTTATAAATTATAACATCTGTCCTTGTGTGTGATGAAAGCCCTTTTCTGGAGCATTGCAACTTAAGCAGGACTCACTCTGGGAACATGGAAATAGAATCTTGCATAGCAGTAGGTGTCTGCAGAGCCTGGCTAGGTGCCAGCTGCACAAAACAGGGGCAAAGCAAAGTTCAGCACCAGTGCGTGGATCTGAGCAAGGAGCTGGAAGGACCAGCATCCCAGCGAGCAGGCGTGATCCTTGCACGGACTCAGACTCTAGCTCTGTCACCCAAAAACTGTGTCATCTTAATGTTTTTCAGATTCCTGACCTGTGAACTGGGATCAGTCCGATTTGCTGCGTCGATGTGAAAATGGCACAGAATACAGAGAAGTCACATATTTCAGGTCAGGTTTACTCAAGTGTTCTGGTATAACCGGAACTCTGGTTTTGAGGATGTATTGAGATAGGGTCTCCTGTAGCCCACAAGATGGCTTCTAATTTGTTATATAGCCTATGATGACTTTGTCTCTCCTTTTTTTAGGACAGGGTTTCTCCGTGTAGCCCCAGCTATCCCGGAACTAGCTTCAAACTCAGAAAACTGCCTGCTTCTGCCTCCAAGATGCTGGGAATAAAGGGGCATGGTACCGGGCAAGGCTGCCCAGTGACGGCTCTGGTCTTCTCACCCTCCTGCCTCCAGGGTGCTGGGGTGGGAGCACAGGAAATGTGTCATCTGGTTTTGTGTTGTGCAAGGGACGGAACGCAAGGCTTTGTGTATGATAGAGAAGCACTCCCTTAGCTGGGCTACATTCCTGCGACGGTTTGAATGAAAATGGCCCCATGGATGTGTAAGGAAAGGCATTACTGGCGGTGCGGCCTTAGGGGAGTAGATGTGGCCTTGTAGGAGGAAGTGTGTCATTGGGGGTGAGCTTTGAGGTTTCAGAATCTCAAGCCAGGCCCAGTGGCTCACTCTTCTGCTGCCTGCAGATCAAGATGCAGAACTCTCCGCTCCTCTCCGGCACCATGTCTGCCCGCACGCTACCATGTTTCCCACCATGAGGATAATGGACTAAACCTCTGAGACCATAAGCCAGCCCTAATTAAATGTTTTCCTTTATAACAGTTGCTATGGTCATGGAGTCTTTTCACAACAATATAAAAAGCCCAACTAAGACAATCTTTAACCCTGGACCCCTAACTTTTAATCCAAATAAATTATGTTTTTGTGATGCTGGGGATGGGGCCCAGGGTCTAATGTGTGCTGGACAAACACTCTACTGCTGACCTATATCAACCTCCTATTATTTACTGTAATTCCAAGTAAGGGATTTAATATTTTAATAAGATTTGGACTATCATGGTGCAAAGAAAAAAATGCAAAGGTTGCAGATACCTGTCCTTACCTACCACAAAATATACCAGTTCATTTTGCAAGTTTTGTTTCTTAAAATTGGGCATGCAAGGGGCTGGCATGATGGCTCAGTGAACAAAGGTCCTTGCTGCTGAGCCTGACCTGAGTCCAGTCCTGAGGCTCCATATGGTAAGATGAGAGAAACAATTCCTGAAAGCTGTCCTTTTACCTCCTCTGTGTGCACACTGTGGGAATCCATGCCTATACATACACAAATGATAAATGACTAAATGTACAAAAAACATTTTTTTAAAAATAGACTCATGAAAACTGTATATATTTAGGGGAGAGGTATGGAGAGTAATATAGGAGCAATATGCTTAATGTATAGTATATACTTATAAACTCCTTATGTAACATAGTACCATATACAATGAATATATGTCATGAAGAAAATGTAAACAGACATAGGGAGATGTTTTCACATACATATATATATATATATATATACATATATACACACATAAGGGCATATATATTAAATCAGCGCAAGCCTGTTTATATTATTTAGTATTATATTCAAAATCCTGTTTATTTCTCTACACAGCTTCTTATCAGTAGCCATAGTTACTTAACTGAGCAAGAGGGGGAAGAAATCGTTGTAGCAGGGTGAAGACCCTTCTGCCTGCTCCATAGGAACCTGTACTGCTGAGCTGTACCCTTCCTAGCCCTTGAAATGGGAGTTTCCACTGCCCTGTTGGGTAGAGAATGTTTCTTCTAGAATATAGTTGGTCGGGGCTGGAGAGATGGCTCAGCAGTTAAGCAATGTGCAGAGGATGCAAGGTCACTCTCCGCCACCTACATCACACCTTCCTGTAGCTCCGCTCCAGAGGGATGTGACACTTCGGACCTCCACAGGCAACTGCGCGTGCCCGCACACCCAAACACCCACGCACATCCACACACACCCACACACCCCACACCCACACATATTCACACTCTCCCACATGTATATGTGCCCATCTGGGGAGAAGAACCTCATTGGAGAAAATGCCCTCCATCAAATTAACTGTAGGCAAGTCTGTAATGCATTTTCTGGAGTAATAGTGGAGCCAGGTGTGCTGGCACACGCCTGTAATCTCAGCACTTGGGAGGCAGAGGCAGGTGGAGCTCTGTGAGTTTGAGGCCAGTCTGGTCTACAAAGTCCAGGACAGCCATGGCTACACAGAGAAACCCTATCTCGAAACACAAAACAAACAAAAATAAATCTAAAAAGAAAAAAAGAGTTATGAGTGTTTAAACTTCAGCCCTGATTTTGTTTGTTTGGGTGGGAAGGGAGGGGTGATCTGAGAGGAGTTGGGGGTTTGGAAAAATATGATAAAATAAGATGTATAAAGTTTTCAAATAAACAAACAAACAAATAAATAGACAAGCAAGCTTCTACATGGAGTCTTGTCCCTTTGAAGGACCCGAGCAGCCATATTTCTTCCCAAAGAGCTTCTCCTATGGTGTCTAAAGACACGAGGCTTTGCAGCACTTTTACCTCTACTGCTTGAAGAATTCTAGAAGGAGAGAGACGGAGAAGGAGGTGAAAAGTGAAAGAATTGAAGCGGGTCTGTTGGAACTGCGGACAGTGCTGCTGCCCAGTAAGTGTTGAGCAGGGCAGCCCCAGGCGTCTGTATCCCCGACATGAAATGAGATGCTGAGCCACTAATGGCCTCGCGGAGGTTCTGTTTGTTACTGCGTGTGACGCCTGCACATTTCATCAGATTTTAGGCGCATTAAGTTCACGCCATCCCAACTTACATTAACCCATGTACTTGACGTTGACGCCGACACTGTGCAGGGAAGGAAACAGTTCCTTCCCACGTAATGCAACTGCAAGTGGGTCTCAACAGACACTTCCAGGTGAGATCACCTTTACGGTAAACACCGCTGTGACGTCTGTGGCTTTGCAATCACCGCAGTGATGCATCAGACAAGTCCAGAGCTGTTGCTTTTCCCTGTGAGAGGCGCTGTCCTTTCCCTGCCCCCTCCCCCCCCCCTACCTCTCCACCCCCCCACCCCCCCACCCCGATTCAGCTTTCAGGCTCGTTTCACAATTGGTCTCATTTTCAACCCCCTCCCCGACTCTTACGTTCATGTGGCCTTTATGATCTTGAATTTCCACTCCGGGTCTCACCGCTTGTTGTGTCAGGAAACCGCAATCTGTGGTTTTAAAAGCCAGCTGGGTGCACTGAGCCAGGTGTACTTAATGAGTATGCAGGTGGGTGCCATCTGCTGCTGGATAGGACTCCATTTCAAGTTAATGTCCCTTCTATTCTGGACATTAGCTTCTTCCCTCTGTTCCCTCGAGTTGCTCCCTTTTCGTCTTCTTGGTGTTTTCCTCTTTTATCAGTAAGTTGTTATCATGTTCTTAGCTGCTTTGATAGAGAGATTTTGACCAGTTCAACCTTTTACCAACTCAAGTTTCTTTCTTTCTTTTTTTTAAAGATTAAATTGGTTTATTATTTCCTTTCTTGTTTTGTGTACAGAGTAGCATTTTTTCCTGCTTATTTGTTTGCTTAGAATAGAAATAAGTTTTACATTTTTCTTTTTTATTAATTTTTTAACATATACATTTATTTATTACACATATATACAATAAACTACCTACAGCAAGAAGAACCACGAAACAATCAGGAATTATATAAATGTTACATTCATAGTGTTTTGGCTATTTGTATTTGGCAGCCTTGAGGAAAGCATCTTTCTTATCTTGGTGAGTCTAAAATTCTGAAATGTAAATCTATCATATCTCATCTCTATCAACTTAAAACATTTATATAGACCTAAAAACATCTTAAACTCTAAACAACTAAGCTTAATTGTAAAACTAAACTGTCTGAATAATGGGAAAATGGGGGGGGGGGGAATGGGAGGATACAAGGGATGGGATAAACATTGAGATGTAACAAGAATAAATTAATAAAAAAAAAAACAAAAAAAAAAAACTAAACTGTCTGGTCTTCAACCCCATCAGAGACTTGAGAAGGAGTAAAATTAATTACCTGAGTATACAGGGAGTGCAGGCTAGCAGCTTCCCAAATGAGAAGATGACAGAGGCAGTTTGCTGCCTGAGTAGTCACCCAAAATTCTCTATAACATTGAAGCCTCATCTTCAGCCCTCTGGCCCAATATATCTGACAGACATATTTGTGAGGCAGGAGCTATTGAGGACTTGCTTACCCTGTCTTGGCAGAGTTTGGCCGTCGAACTCTGTCTGCATCCAAGCTTGCTCACTTTTAGGCAGAATTCTGTCTGTGGTAGAAACGCAATTCTTGCTTCTTGATCTTGCGAGGGAAGTTCCTGTTGTTTCTGTGCTGGCCATGGGTGTGTGTAATAGATACAAACTTGCCATTTACATATACAGCAGGGGGTGGGGTTGATGTAAAACCGAAGCTTGCTTATCGGACCTTTTCTCAATGACTGCTTCTTTGGGGTTAAGCTTTTGGATAATAAACACATGTTCTTGTCTAGAAAATTCACTGATACCTGGCAAGTAAGGGAAACCCCTTTTTCTATGAGAAATCTGATGATGATGGCAACATATGCATGAAATTGACCCTTGGCAATGCATCATGGGAAGAAATACCAAGGGCTATGGAAACCACAGGCGAGCCATCTGACCTGCCTTTTGGAGGCCAGGATAGCTTCCCAGAGTTGGTGGCTCCTCTACTCAGTGTAACAGAAGAAAGAAGAGCTAGAGAAAATGAAGAGTAGGCCATGCAGGTCAAATGGCCCTCAGAATTACTCTTTACACAAATTCATTTTCCTATTATTGATGTCTAGAAGTGATGTAGTGGCCGCTGTCTAAAGCCCACTACTTATTCTTGCCCCACCATGCATGGCTTCAATATTCCAGGTAACCTCTTGATCCAAAATGGCTACGAGAGCTTCAGCCACATCTTCATTCCAGGGAGCATAAAGATGGAAGGCAAGGAAAGACAGCTTTTGCCTTTCTCAAAGTGTTTCAGATCTGCCATGCTTTTATTTTCCTTTAAAAAAAATTTTTTTTTCCTACATGTATGTCTGTGTGAGGGTGCCAGATCCCCTAGAACTGGAGTTACAGACAGTTGTGAGCTGCCATTTGGGTGCTAGGAATTGAACCCAAGTCCTTTGGGAGAGCAGCCGGTGTTCTTTTTATTTTATTTTTGGTTTTTCGAGACAGGGATTCTCTGTGTAGCCTTGGCTGTCCTGGACTCACTTTGTAGACCAGGCTGGCTTCGAACTCACAGAGATCCACCTGCCTCTGCCTCCCAAGTGCTGGGATTAAAGGCATGTGCCACCACCACGCCCAGCACACCTGGTGTTCTTGACAGCTGAACCAACTCTCCAACAACTCCCTTCCCAAGCTCTTCTCATTGACAAAACACATCGCATAAGGGGAGCTGGGGAAGGAAGTCTTTGACTGCTTTGCAGTATGAGCAGAGAATCAGTGCACAAACAAGAAAAACTGAAAGCCTTACCTGTGTTGGTCATGGCGCTTGTGGGTGAAGAGATGGGGTGTGCACATAGGAGGGAAGAAAACCTTACCTTGTTTCAGGGTATGGGTAAAGTGATGTAGGTCAGTTTGGCTTAGTGTTTGGTTTGCCAAGGCACTGAGGAAATAAACAGATGTAAAGGGGGGGGGGGGGTTGCTGCCCTGCGGGAGAGTCTTATTCTGAGGAAGCTGGGGCAACCACAGCCTGTGAGAACAGTGATGGCCTGAGCTAGTAGACAGCGGCATGAGGGCCAGGAGGAGCTAATTGATTCCTCAGATACTAGAAAGGGAGAGCAGGTCAGTGTAGGTGAGATGTAGGTGGGGAAGACAAAAGATGGCAGACATCAAAGGAAGGGCAACAAGGTGGGATGACCCCATCCATCCAGGTGACAGACTGGGGTGGGTGGGGAAGGGAGCTTGGCTTGGGTGTTGCTCTACACACTCGGATTGGGTTGATCCACTTCTTAGCAGCTCTGATAAGGTGTAATTTACATACCATAAAATTCGTGTGCAGTTGGAGCTGGGTGAGTCTTTGGAACATGACGGTTGAGCAACCACCATCACTAGCCAGTTTGGGAAGACTTGTTCTGTCCCCCCAGAAAGTCCCCTGGGTGTCAGTCCCCGTGAGTCCCTCCTTTCTGATTCTGGGGATCCCTGCTTTATTTTCTGCTACTTCTGATATGATGGATGCAATGATCTTCTGGAGGAGACAGAAGAGGACTTGTGGTTCCGAGGAGAGGGAACACGAATCATCTTGGAGTCTTTTCATATGTGTCCCATTCGCACTCAAGGGTGGTGTTACCTCTCTGCCTCCCTGTTAGCTAGGGGACTGACCCCTCAGCATGCTGGGTTTTAGTAACTAAGGGCACAGCAATTTTATTTTGTTATGTTAGTTTAAAACAGAAGCCAACAGCTCTCTAGAGCTCAGGTATCAGCCATGCCACAAAACCCTGAAGAAATGGTGCCTGACCAACCAGTGTGTAACACCTCAGTTTTGGGAAACAGCCCCTTTCCCATAAGAAATGTATTGATAAATGGCTCGATTACTACTTCTTCATTAAGATTTGTTTGTTTGTTTGTTTTATTTTTTGGTCGGGCATGGTGGTGCATACCTTTAATCTCAGAAGCCTGGTCTACATAGAGAGTTCTAGTCCAGCCAAGGCTATATAGTAAGACCCTGTCTCAAGCAAATAACAAGCAAACAAGACCTATTTTCTGTTTAATTCTGTGTGCAGGTGAGTACCAGTGACTTTGGGGAGAGAAAAGGATTTTTCCCTCTCAAGAGAAGACCCTGAAACTGCGTTAGAGATGGTCGTAAGCCTTCCAACATGGGGGCTGGGAACTGAACTCTGGTCCTCTGCAAGGGTAGTGTATGCTCTTAATTGCTGAGCCACACCGTCAGACCTTTCAGTAAGGACCTGTAAGTGCAGCCCAGCCATGTGAAATCTTAAGGGTTTAGTTTCCCTTGATACAATAAGCACTGGGGGAGGGCGCTGTGAATAATTTTCCATGTAACCAGGGCCAGAAGGCTAACTTGAGCATCATGCGGTTCTGCTGAACGTTGTTTGATGGTTCCTGGTGTTTTTAAGGCGAATGGTGCTTCTTAGTACTTATCTCTAAGTACTAAAAGATGCCTTTAAGATATCCCTTAAATATCTGTGCTAACAGATATCTAAAGTCTCTTAAATTCCATTCCAGTTCTTTCCATCTTGAATGATGTCAAGATTTCTTAATTAGCTGCAAACAGTGTCAATATCACGAAGCCTAAACTGCTGCTTTGGACATGATAATTGTCAGCCACTTTTCTCTCTGCCCGCCGCCCCCCCCCCCCCCAACCAATTGTCTCAAGGCATCAAGGATTCAAAGTGGCTTTAGGAAGGCAGATGTAGGTCCTGTTGTATTTCCGTTCCTCAGAAGGGCTTCTCTTTCTTTTCAGCCTCCCCTCGTCCATCACACGCAGACAAGAAATGCTACACAGTGAACAGGGTAGCAGCCAAAAGCTTCAAAAACTATCCTTCCTATCACAAAGAAAAACAAAACCACCCTATCAGACAGTCCTCGGGTTCAACCTTCCCCGAGAAAGCTACACCAGCTACGGCTTATTTCCAGAGGAAGTGAGAGAAAGAGGTTACAGAGCATTCCTTTGTCATGTCCCTGTTTGCTGACCACCTACTATGTTCTGGGCTCAGGACTGAACACAAGGGAGTCAGCAATCAACAAAAGGAGAGATTCTGAACTCTGGGGCTGACACTTTGGCAAGGCAGAAATGAACAGGAAATAGGATAAAGCAAAATGCATCCTCAGCTTAACGATGGAAAAGAGATTGGAAAAGCAAGGTTTACCCTGAACTCCAATTGACATGAAGAAGCACCATCCCTCAAGAAGGCCCAAGAAGGGGACAGTTTGGCAGCTCAAGATATTTCCTGGAGGCGGGGGTGGGGGGGTCTGAGATTGATCTGGTGTGCATGTGCTAGAGAGAATCAGGATCAACTTAGCTGTGGCCCATGGCAGAAGAAGACAGTGGAAGACCTCAGAAGGGTGACTTTAAGTAGGCAGTGAGCATGGTGTGCTTGGCCCCGGGGAAAGCTCACTCTGTGTGTAGGATATATGCTGGACCAGCGCAGGACAAGGAAGAGGCCAGGAGACCTGTTCAACTGAAGGGTATTAGTGATGCTTAAGAGACAGAGCTCTTAGCTACGTGGTGATGGCACACACCTTTAACCCCAGCACTTGGGAGACAGAGGCAGGCAGATCTCTGCGTTTGAGGCCAACCTGGTCTACAGAGTGAGTTCCAGGACAACCAGGGCTATGTAGAGAAACTCAGTCTTGAAAAACCAAAACCAAACCAAAGCCCCCAAAAGCAAACGATAACAAAAACAAATAAAACCCAGAAGATAAAGCCCTTGAGGCTGATGATGAGAGATAATTTCCCTGTAAGGGGATTTCCCCTGGGCTCTAGAGGTGGTGGCCTCCAGGGTCAGTGATCTAGGCCAAGGAAAGTACATGGCCCCAGCAAGAAGCCAGCAAGCCCCAGGGGTGTGGCATCTTTTGAACCTGAACCAAATTAAAGTATACAAAACAGATATCACAGGTTTGTGACTAAATATATCTTAACATGTTGGTCACAAAGAAGAATTTTTCAAAAAAAAAGAGAAAAAGTTTATTTTCAATAGTCATTCTGGAGCTATTTCTTCATATGTAGGAAAGTACAGAAATGGTCAAGAACTTGTCTAAGGCCACATATGGATGCTAGCTAGGATCTCATCCCTGAGCATTAATATAGTCCTAAGTAAATAAACCAGGGAAGGAAGAGACTATGAAAAAACAAGAGGCGAGGGTGGAAGAAATACCATTGTCTCTGCTATCTCCCATCACAGGAAGCTTAGACCACGGCAATGAGAACATTTCTGAGCAGTTACTGACCATGACTATAGTCTTATCTATTTGGGGAGGGAAGGAGATGTTTAACTATAATCACACACACACACACACACACACACACACACACACACACACATGTGCATAGACATTTTCTAAGTTTTTTTTTTTTTTTTTTTAAACACAATGGTAACACAATGGTTACCTTTGGGGAGTTGGAGTAAGGTTAGACAAAAGAGCGATATTTAGTTTTAATAATATATCATTCTTCTTGTTTTTTAAATGTGATGACATATTCCTTCATAACTATAAGGATATGTGACCCAGTCAAGGTGTGTCAGGATCCATGGACCACCTCCCTAACCACCCATTACAATGTGGAACATTTAGGAAGCTGGATTATTAGCCTGTTGGCTGGCGCCTAAGGCCATTCTGGGCAGCCACGTCTGGAAGCTCACCTTTTGAAACGGGAGCGCTCCGGCCTTCTTGCTCACTCTGGACACTAATCTCTCGAACATAGACTTCAAATCCTTATACTGTTGGCCGGGAGGAGCAGCCGCAGCCTCTATTGTTTTTTCCTTGATGGATTGCCTCAGAGGTGCTAGGCGTGGAAATTCTAGTCTGGATGATTTAGGGTGTCTAGAGAGTATGATTAAACCAGACCAGAGCAGCTCAGGCAGCAAGGAAGAGGAAGAGGTGACATTCGCGTTCAAATATTTCTTCTCTTCATGATTTGTCTGATGCCGTTTTGTTGTGATCAATACCTTAACCACAGATGTGAAGAACAGGCTATTACCACAAGTGCCAAATCCGTTGAACTGCTGTTGCCTGCCAGGAGCACTACATTGAAAAGAACTCTGAGCTCTGCAAGGAATGTGGGGGTTAGTCATTGATTAGTGATGTCTGTAGCAGGCAAGGTAGCAATCGCTAAAGTGTGTAGGCCAGTCTCATCCACTGAAGTTCAAACTTGCCTTTGCTTTTGTCCTCAAGTAAGATGAGTAATTCAGATTCGCCCGGCTGATATGTATCTTTTCCCCCCACTATATTCATAGCACTTGGTTTAGACTTCTGGCACACCTGTCACAGCCTGCCCCATGCATATATTAGTCACATGTGAGTGTGTGCATCTCTTTCCATAACTCATTAATCCTGGGGATAGGTGTTCACCGCCCCCGACCAAGCCTTCCCGGATACCCTATGGCACTCTCTACCTACCCAACACACAGACTGCTTATGGAATGCAGCTCTATGGCACTGAATATTAGTATAGCCCCTAAATGAAGAGAAAGCCCTGAGGATGTACAGGATGGAGAAAGTATGAAGAGGGTGGAGCCAAGAGTGCTTTGTCATCCTCGCCTATGACTGCTGCAACAGGCTGCTACTAACTTAGCGACATAAAGCACACTTTTCTTATCTTACATTTCAGTGCTTTCTAATCTCCGTGTGGTGGGCTGCGTTCCTTGAGGAGGCTCCTGTCTTTGTCATCTCCTGCTACAGAGGCTGCTGGAGCTCTCTCCTTCTGACCCAGCACGGGAGCATCTTCCAGGCTCCGCCTCCTTCCCACCACCTTGTCAACAAGAGCCCTTGGATTTGCACTGGCCCAGCAGGTTTTCTCCTGGACAGTCTCTGTCCAAGTCAGCTGGCAGGCAATCTTACTTCTACCTGCAACTCTGCCTCTCGTTGCCACGAGTTACAGGGGAATCCTGGCTTGTCCTCCACAGGCTCCTGTTTCCTTCCAGATGGCAGTGCTATGTGGCGTTGGGGCTGGGGAGGCTTTGGGGTTTTTAAGAGGTGGGACCAGGCCAGTGGAAGGGGGTCACTAGTGGCAGGCTTGTGGAAGTTTTCCCCAGCTCTGCTTCAGGCTTTCTCTCTCTTTGCTTCTCAGTGAACATGCTCTCACCGCCATGAATTTGGATGTTGTGCCCCACAGCTGTGACGAATTGAAACTCCATAGCCGAGCCAAGATAAATCTGTCTTCCCTTCAGCTGTTGGGAATTCTGTCACACTGACTAAAGAGCCACTAATATACTACATGAAATGGCACTTTACAGGCCCTGAGGATTAGGATAGGGACATCTGGGCAGGGGGGAGGGGGGCAGCAGGGCGTGGGGAGGCAGCAGAGGGGAATGATTTTACCTGTCATATCTTCAATTATATGCACAGGTAACCCTGGCCTTCTAGTAGGCTGAACCAGAACTATTTCTCCCAGATCAGTTCCTCATGAAACTCAAAAGCAGCTGCTAGTGGGCCAAGGGGCAACTCCAAGGGTCGCTGTCACCGTGCAGAGCAGCGGTTCCATGGTGGCATCAGCCACGCTGTGAGGTCCTTACAAGATCCTGTACTACTGGGAACCTTGGCCAGGGCAGCCAGCTGTTCTGGGGGCACTGTAGGAGGCTTCTCCAGCTCTCAAGCCAGGTCCAGGTTTATTGAGGACCTCAAGAGAACCAGTCCAGAGGCTAGAGGTTTGTGGGACAGCATCCTTTGCCTCCTGACATCTGCCCACTTTGAGCGTCATGCCTCAGTCAGCTGTCACAGTGTAAAGAATTACAAAAGTCCCAGCTCCTTTTTTTTTTTTTTTTTTTTTTTTTTTTTTTTTTTTTGCAAGCAAGGAAGAGAAGGGGGAGAACCCATAGAAGGAAACACACATCAATACCTCAGAAGTGTCTCAGGCCACGCATTTGCCTGCCTTTGTCTACTGCCTGCCTTGGCTCCATAAATACCACATTACAGCCCTGTTTGGGGTGACATCCCATGGAGGTCTCCAAACTCAATTGTCTCTGAGCCCTGGGCAGGAGGCAGCCACTCTCTCCAATGGCTATGATGTTATAAATGACCAGGCCCGGCCAGGCACTCAGGAGCCTGCAGTTGTACCTCCACAGCTGGCACCCCAACTTGAGAAGAGGACTGTGAAGACTTATGGGGGTCTCCCTACTGGAACAGAACAGTGATTAAAGACAAATGAGCCAGTGTTGGAAGCAGGAATATTTAGTAATGACATGGGGGCAAACATTAGGCAGGGAGGGCCTTCCTAGAATATGCAGTTTTCTATTTGCTTTGTGGCGGAGGAGCCATCTACCTCCTTTGGAAAATAAGCATGAGAAGATGTGAGTTTAATGCCTGTGAGAGGCAGCGGGAAGCCCTAAGAGTGAAAACCCTTCACTGGGCCCCTGAGGCACAAGTGGCCCTGGCTAGGGCTGAGGCTTGGAGGAGGAGCCTGCAGGGGTGGGGGCGGGGAGTGCCCAGAGGAAAGCGCACCATGGAAAGTCTGTGAAAGCCTTCTAGGATTTCCAACCTATCTGTTACTTTACCAGAAAAGGCCAGCCAGACAATCTTCCCTCTTTCCCTTTTAGGATGCATTTAAAGCTTTCCTGTAACTCTCCAAAAGATGTTTACCTCAGGATATCCTCACTCCCAATGGGTCTGTTGACTTTGTTCTGGCTTCAGTCACAGTGTCTGATAGAACTTCCCTAACACAGTACTAAGATTGGAAACCCTAAGTGTTGTGGCCACAGTTGGGTCTGCCCAGCTTGCCCATCTTAGGAGACCTCACACCTGAGCTTCTAGCAATCTGTCAGTCACGGACCTCTCACTGAGTAGACATAATGAATGGTCAGGGATAGACACATGACCCAGGTTGGGCCAATCATAGGACCCCTTCTGCAGTGCTCTACCCCGGGCACAGGGTGAAGGCAGTGATTGACTGATAGACGACCCAGTCCTGTCCAGGCACGGGACTGCTTCCTCTGGACATAGCATTTGGTTCATAATGAGTGCATGGTCCAAGCCAAGGCAAAGTGAGTTCTTCTGGAGAGATGGGCACACACTAATTTGAAGAAAGCCATGCTTTCTGTTGGGACTGCTAAGTTGGGCCTTACCTGGCCATAGGAGGTAAAGGGGGACTGAGCTGTGGCAGGAGGGAGGGAGGTTGACACTGCCCTGAACTCAGAGTGGGCAACGCTCCTGAGCTTTTTCAGTTGGGTGAACTGAGAAATCCTCTTTCCATAGTTAAATCCTTTTGAGTTGAGTTTCTGTTACGTACAACCCAAAGGATTCTAATGCATTTTGTCAGATAATAGTTTTCAGTGGAAACACAAGGTTTATACCCAAGCGGGACGCTCAAGCCACTATTTTCTTAGATTGTTTCCTGAGTTTGTCGTGACTAACCTTTCATCTGCAGTGCATATGCCTAGCTCCCTACACATCCTCCACTGTCCTGTGGCATTGAGGGACTAGGTGGCCAGTTCTTGGCCCCACCTCTTCAGCAGTATCTCTTTCACCCACACAGCTGATCAACAGCTGGACAGAGCCGTCCTGGTGCTGTCACACATATACACTCATACACACACATTCATTCTCATGCACACATGCATGCAAGCACACACACACACACACACACACACACACACACACACACACAGACACACACACCCTTATGCTAGGGGCTGCTGCCCTTCCATGATCAAGAGGTAATTGCTATGACAACTGGTACCAATGTTTATTTTTCTTTTTACCTCCTTTAAATCAAATGGAGTATCCCGGTGGTGTTCAAAGAGGGTTTTCCCCCCTTGGGCAAAATACAACCATGTTCCTTCTACTTTCTCAGGTGTTTCAATTTACTGTCCTTCAAAGGGTATCCATTTGGAAAGACTCAATTGTTGTAAATAAATTGGAAAAACATTATTACATTTTACCTTCAACCAATTGTTTTTTATTGAATACTTGATAATTCACACTTTGTACAGAGTTAAACATATTGTTACACTAAAATTACACACACACACACACACACATCACATCACATCACACACACGCTGAGTTTTTTTCCTGTTCTAAGTATCCAACCAAGGCCTCACACATGTAAGGCAGCTGTTATTACTGAACTCAGCCTTGGCATCATGAATTTAGTTTCTCTCTCAATAGCACTAATTCGGCTGGGTGGTGGTGGCGCACTCCTTTAATCCCAGCACTCAGGAGGCAGAGGCAGATGGATCTCTGAGTTTGAGGCCGGTCTGGTTTAGAAAGTGAGTCCAGGACAGTCAGAGCTACACAGAGAAACCCTGTTTCAAAACAAAACAAAAGCAAAAACTAACAAAAAACAAAACAAAACAAAACAAAACAAAACCCTCCAAAACAAAACAAAAACACTAATGTTGTCAAAAAAAAAAAAAAAAAAAAGATTTTAAAAGAAAATTGATCATCTTTTTGGCGATTTTAAAGTTGAAGACAGAAATATTGACATAGTCAAACATTGTGAAGAATATCAAGGAAGAATATCAAGGATGGAGACTAGGAAGAACTGTCAGCAAACAGGCATTTCTGAAGCATTTTAAGTGGGAGACTGGGAGACCATGGCCTCCACAGTGCTGCTTCTCTGAGAGGACCAAGAGAGATGATGCCAAGTGGGGAAGAAGGCCTTCTCCATTGCTGCCTCTGGCTCCCGTGGGACAGAGGGCCGAGTCTAGGTCTTCTCTCAAACTTGATAGGCAGGTGGTCCTGGGAGTGGATCGAGTTGCATCCATGTGGCTTCTTCCATCTCCAAGTCAAGAGAGACTGCTAAGCATCTGGGTCAATGAGCCATGGTGTCACCACAGACCAGCAGCCACCTCTGAGACAGAGCACAAACCCTGATCCACCCAGGGGGTGATCGGCCACCACATACGTCTGCAGGCACCTACGTTGTATCCCAGTGGTTCCTGTCTGTATCAGGTCTTCTGGCCTCTCAGCATCCAGTGTAGCGTCTCATCCCATCTGCCTTGTGTTAGCCCTGGTTTCCTGGGTGGATGTTTTGTCTCCCTGGTCTGTCTGGGAGGCCAGATAGGGCAGTATAATTAACCCAGGTTTTATAACCAAATATCTCAGTCTGAATCTCAGCAGAGAGCCTTAACGGCCAAGAAGAATTTGGCAGATGTTTATTATCTGCACATTTGGAGGTTTCTATTTTAACATCTCCTTTGAGCCTCAGCTAGCCCATCTATAAACTATTAATGCTGCATGCCTTATTGTAAAATTAAATGAGCTAACCCAGAACAAAGATCGGCGCATGATACATTTCTAACAATCTAGTCCCCTTATGCTTAGGCAGGGGCACTTTCCAAGTCCCTTGGTGGCTGCCTGGAGCTGCAGAATATCAGCTCTATAATCGAATGACTTTGACCTTAGCTGAGTGCTTAATGTGCACCACAGCTGTAACTTTTGCCACTTGAGATACAGCAGCAAAATTAGCATGGGCTTCTTTTCTCCTTATTATGCTGCAGATGGGAGATTTGTTTTTACTGTAGGAGCAGATCTTAGAGACACCAGCACAGGATTCTCTTCATCCAGACAAGAATTTTCACCTAAAAGAACCATTGCTCTTTCAGGGCTACCATCGAACAAAATAAAGGGTGTTTAAACCCAAGCACTGGGATATGACAAGTTGATCCCATAGCAAGGATGGCCTCTGTGACTGATGGGTGGGTAGTATATACAACATGGATACACTGGGCAAAGAGATGGTCACAGCTAGGAGGGAGTGGGATAGAGTGAGGCTTCATCACACCTGTAACAAGGGCGTGGCATTTAAAACATGGATGCTTTTCATTCTGCAATTTCCCACTTAACACTTTTAGGCCACAGTTGACTATAATAAACTGAAGCTAAAAGGAAACGCTACAGGTTAGGGGAACTATTGGGTTGTTAGCAGTTATCATTCGTATTTTTATTAACGTTGCTAGCGTAAATGTGTAGTTTCCCGAGGCTTTAAGTGCCCTGCCTTAAAGACTTCCTGTCTAACTTTTGTCTTGTATGACGTTTAAAAACTCAGCCTCAGAAAGAATAAGTTCCACGTCATTACCGTTCCACGTCAATTTTAGGATATGACACCATCTTTCAATTTGAGGACAATATTATCAAAAAATTTAAAATGTAAAAGTAAAATAAATATCAACTGCTATTCCTCCCAGCAACAAGAGAAGCAGTGGCAGGAGCCAAGGAGACGGTTCAGAGTACTTGCTGCACAGCCGTGAGAGCCTGAGTCTGGGTCCTCAGACTCTGTGTGGTGCACGTCTGTGGCCTCAACACTAGAGAGGAGAGGCCAGAGCATTCCTGCGGCTTGCTGGCTAGCCAGTCCAGCCATGACAGTAGCTCCAGGCTCAGAGGGAGACCCTGTCTCAAAAATAAGAAGGAGGGTGGTTAAAGAAGGCACTCAACGCCTACACACACACACACACACATACACATACACACACACACACACACACACAGACACAGAGAGAGAGAGAGACAGACAGACAGACAGAAATACAGACAGAGACACAGATACAGAGAAAGGAAACCTAGGAGAGGTGACATACGTACGAAGAGGGCCTACTAATGTGACCCCTCTGACCCATGGTCTATTTCGTGCAAAGTGGCAATCAGACTCGGAAAAGCCTCCTAAGGAATTCTAATTCTCGTGCACCCCCTTCTTGCCCATCAGAATTCCATCGCTGGTGGCAGATGTTAGAGCTCAGCTTGCTTTCTCTCCGGAAGCCTTTGTATACCCAGAAGCTCAACCCTTACCCTCAAGCAATATATAACCCCCTGGCTACTCTTAAGCCGCATATTAAAAAAGCATCTAAGCAAAGACACTAGTCTACATACTTTAAGTGTCATTCAGAGTTCTGATTTCTGCCCTCCGGGCCATGAAAATATATTAAGGTTTGCCTAGGGGAGTCTGGCAATGCTGCCATGCTAAACATCTTGTTGTTGGAAATTATACTGGATTCCCACTTTTAAGGAAGCAGCAAGGTTTGTACTAAAGCAATCTGGCGCAGGCTTAACACACCTCCCCTTGGTTCTTTCAGCTCTTCCCAGGTCTCTACTAGGCATATGCAAAACTCACAAGCTGGAGTTCTCATTTAAACTTAATGGAAAACTGAAAGGTGAATGGAACTCTTCGCCCCCCCACCCCCACCCCCCCCCCCAGACCTTCCCAAACTCAGCATCCTAAGTCACACTTCCATTCCAGGGACAGCAGGCAGGGTGGTGGCTAATAAAATAGTAGGCTCGCACACAAGCATTTGGGGACAGCTGGCTCCTTTCAGTCTCCGTGGTGGGAGTACTCAAAGTTCCAGCCAGCCATGGGTATTTTGCCTGTGTTTATGTGCATGCACCTTGTGTGTGTCTGGTGCCCTCAGGGCCCAAAAGAGGACAGTGGATCCTATGTAACCATGACTACAGATGGTTCTGGGCAGCCATGTGTGTGCTAGGAACCGGAACCCAGGTCCTCAGGAAGAGTAGCCAGCTCTCTTAACGTCTGAGCCACACCTCTCCAGCCCCTTGAGCAAGAATTTAAGAAATGTATACTCTTTAAAGACATATTTTACCAATCAGCTAAAATATCTAATGGAATTAGAAAACAAGTTAGCTAACTACTGATAACATTTGTTCCAAACAATTAATTAATTTAATTCAGTTGTCAATGATCAAATATTCAAGAAGTGGAATATAGTGCCTCCCCGCACCAGCTTTGAAGTTTCCGGGTTAGTTGTGGCCATTGAAAATAAAGTGTGCCAGAGCTGCTCCTACCACCAAGAGGATGATGTATTTATGCATGCCGTGACGTGGATGAGCCTTGAAGAAATGCTAAATGGGGGCCTAGTAATGGGCTTCATATTATAGTGTGACCCCATTTGTTTAAAATATCCACAGAGATAGCCAATAGATCGGAGATGGCCTGGGCTTGAGGATAGGGAAGGTCTGCTAATGAGCATGTGGCTTCCTTTCCAGGTCAAATATTTGGGGACTTGACAGAGTGATATGTGCACAGTACTGTGGGTGTAGGGAGCTGTGCACTTACAAATGCTGGGTTTTTTTTTTTTTTTTTCCTTTTTACATTATGTGTGAGTGGCAGTGCTCACGAAGGGGTCAGAGGACAATGTGTAGGCGTTAATTCTCCTTTTTAACCATGTAGGCCCAGCTTTTGAGTCAGGTAATCAGGCTTGTCGGTAAGTACCTTTTACCCACTGAGCCATCTCAACAGCCCCTTTAAAATAGCCTTTAATTCCTTTTCTGTTTTCCTATGTGTATGAAGGAAACACTGTTTTATTTGTTAAAAGAAAAAGCAACAGAGAAAACCGGAACATACTAAACTAACGGCCTTGCCAGCTTTAGGCCTGCACTTGTGTAACTGGCCTTTGGACACATGGAAAAATATTTTATTAAATGTGTGGCACTGTGTTTGGTAACAGATTTGGTAGCTTCAAATCTACAGTACCTGAATTTGGCAAAGCATTGAAAAAAATGATTAAAAGAGATCATTTGTTTAATAAATTTTGTTTTGTACAAACACTTGTTAAGGTTGAGATTTTTCTCAATGAATCCAAAATGAAAATATTTTGGCCAAAATATCTTTCTCGTTAGAAATACTGAAACAGAATATACTATGAAATAAATAGAGTTTTCTCTGAGGATGCCAGTTTCCTCAGAAGCTGTAGAAAGAATGATTTATCATTAAATATGTTGTGGTCTATTCTACAGGGGGAAAAGTCCAATGGGGATGACATCAACTCAACAGTTAATAGTTAAAATAAATATGGAATGACAAAAATGTGGATGATTACAGGGAGTGAAGGTAGCCCTGGCGTGAGTGCATTCTTGACATGAGCATAGCATGGGCTCCCCTGGGCCTGAGTCTGGGATGTTTGTGTAACACTGACCAGGAGAATAGCATAGAAGGCTCCTGCATGGTTTCATTACTCAGGGAAACTGCATGACCATGGTCCCCTGCTGAGGCCCCTGACTAAGATTAACTGCCTCTCCTTGTTTTCCCTGTGCAGAGTGAACATGCCAAGTACTCTGTTGTCACAGTGCCTCCAGCCTGTGTCACACCCAGCGGGGCTTTTCTGTACCTGTGTCTGTCCTTTCTCCATCCCGTGTTGCCCATTTGTGCTGCAGTTACATATTAATGCAGGCACCCCACCCACTGGGTCCCAGCTTTATGCTACTGGTGTCTGTCTGTTTTTCTTTTACTTATTCTCCAATTCTTTTTTTATATATTACACCAATAAACATCATTTCGCCCTTCCCTTCCCTTCCCTCCCTCTAAACCAGTGGTTCTCAACCTTTCTAATGCTGGGACCCCCTTAATACAGCTCCTCGTCTTGTAGTGACCACCAACCATGAAATTATTTTCATTGCTACTTCATAACTATAATCTTGCTACAGTTACACATTGTAATGTAAATAGCTGGTGAGCAAATGATCTTAGGAGACCCCTGGGAAAGGGTCAGTAGACCCCAAAAAGGGTTGAGAACCCCTGCTGTAAACTTTCCCATGTTTCCCAACTCTCTGCTCAACTTCATGGTCTTGTTCTCTCTAACTGCTCTTACACACAGACACATCTATGTCTATGTCAGCATGGATATTAGTGTTGTCCTTGTTCAGGTCACGTTTAAGCAGCCGTGGTGGTGGGACTTCATGGATGTGGGTTCTGCCATTTCTCGGTAACAAACACAATTTCACAGCGAACCCCCTGTTCTTGCAGCTCTTACAGTCTTTCTTCCCAATCTTCTGCAATGATCCCTGAGCTTTAGGTGCAGGAGTTGGTTTGCTGTGGTGGTGGTGGTCGTTTTGTTTTGTTTTTGTCTTTTGTAGATGTATCCGTTGGGACTGGGCTCTGTGACTCTACATTTTGGCTAGTTGTGGTTTTCTGTAATGGTCGCCATCTGTTGTTGCAAGGAGCAGTTCCCTTGGTGACAAGTGAGGCTGTGAGTATAAGGATAAACATTTAGAAGGTAGCTGTGGGCGATGGTGGTTTAGTAAAGTGACAGCCGCGCGTTTGGGACCGCCTATGGGGGACCGTGTCAGAATGAGCGCTTGTAGTTGGCCTAATGCTTTGAACCGTAAAGGCCTGGAAGGTAGTTGGAATTGTCTTATGGGCATTATTATGAGCTCTGTGAAGAATTCTCCTCCACCGTTGTTGATTATCGCCGATTCTAGCTATTGCTGTTAGATTTAGAGCAGGACCTTGTATTAGCCTAGAAATCTTATTCCAGAAAGCAAAGAAATGCAATGGCCAGTACAACCATGTCCAAAGGACATAAGAAGCCAAGTATGGTGGCTCTGGCCTGCAATCCCAGCTGCTCGGGAAGCTGAGTTAAGATGATCAAAAGTGTGAGGGCACCTGGGTGTATTAGTCAGGATTCTCTACAGTCACAGAACTGATAAAATTAATCTCTTTCTCTCCATATATACATATGTGCATGTATGTGTATGTATATGTATGTATGCATACATATACACATGGGATTTATTAAAAATTATTTACAGACAGTGGTACAGCTAATCCAACCATGGGTGACTGCAAATGGAAAGTCCAAGAATCCAGTAGTTGCTCCATCCACATGGCTGGATGTCAAAGCTGGTCTTCAGTATAGGCTGAAATCCATGAAAAAAGTAGGCTCTAATGACACCCAATGAGTGGATGTGCTAGCAAGGTGAAGGCAAGCAGGTAAAACTTCCTTCTTCTGTGTCCTTAGATAGACTTCCAGCGGAAGGTGTGGGCCAGATTAAAGGTGTGTTTCCCACCTTAAGATCTGGATCAAAGTCTTACTACCTCAAAGGTCCAGACTAGAAGTGGGTTCATCTATTTCAAACCAAGCGAACATCGTATTTCATAGCCATGCCCTCCATTTCTGGATCATAGTTCATTCCAGATATAGTCAATTTGGCAATGAAGAGTTGTCATCACCTTGGGTTCCAGAGTGAGTTCAAGTTCAGCCTAAGGACCTCAGGGAGACCTCCTCTCAAAATAGAAAGTGACAGCATGCTTGGGAGTGTAGCACAATGGCAGAGTGTTTGTCTGACATATTTGAGGCACTACCTTCAATGCCCTAGCGCCAGAAAATTCATAAATACACATACAAAGACAGTTATGGTGGCACGTGCCTGCAATTCTAGCACATAGGAGGCTGAGATGGGAGGATTGGAGGTTTGATGGCATTTGGGTTATGTAGAAATGTACTATTAAAAACAAATAAAAATGTAAGAAAACTTGAATGAGTTCCTGCTGGTCAAGTTTAGAACAATTTGTCTATCATAATAACATTGGCTGTAGGTTATTATGACACTGAGTGAATAAACAGAAAAGAATGAGAGGAAAGATAGAGGCACCTTACAGGAAAATAACAGACGATAAATAAATACAGGCACAAAACTAGGAAATCACCATTTTAACACAAAGTGGAGAAACAGGGTTCAACAGTAGCATGGGATAGCAAGAGACTCCCAAGTTTGCAGTGTTCCATGGGTAAACTAGACGGAAACACAACAGGGCCACTCTTGGCACCTGCATCGTGTCCCACCAAAGGAACAAATCTATCTGAGGCATGAGCGTAACACAAAGCTGGGAGGACTCACATCACAGAGCAGGGAGCTGTCAAGAGATCTCAGAGTCACACTGAAGACTTGGGAAGCCACTTGGAGGCAAGTTGGGACACTCTGCAGGACCATATGGACACAGCTGCGATATAGACAAAAACACAAGCAGGAAAAAATAATAACCAAATTTGGTATATTTTTAAATTATGTGATTGCTACTGGATCTTGATAGACACTTAAAAAAAAAAAAAGACCAAGAATCATGCATTTATTGTCTTTCTCTACAAAATGTATTTCAAAGGAACCAAATGGATCGCGGTGGTAACTTTTCTTCAGATGCATCTCAGGTAACAGACGAGAGGATGAGGGAGTTTCCCCATGTTGTCTCTTGTAATGAAGTGACACATGTAGGTTGTGAGTGGATAGCTACCAAGTGCAGCACAAATGCTTGCTATTGAACTGGAATGACAGGATTGTGACCTGCCGGTGAATGTTAGCATTAAAAAGAGACAGGGCTGGAGATGCAACCAGGTTGTAGGCTGCTGGCCTAATATGCTGGCATCCGGAGTTCAGGTTCAAGCCAAGCCCTTGGGAAGCAGAGGCAGGAGCATTAAAAGTTCAAGATCATCGTTGGCTACTTATTGAGTTATGTGCCAGCCTGAGCTAAGAGGATGTCTCAAAACAAAAACAAAAGCAAGCAACCAACAAGACAAAGATGAACTGGACAGCAGTGGCTGCAGCAATGAGCAAACAGCAGCATTGCTCAGACACTCTTGCCAAAATATTTAGTCCAGGTTGAATTAAAACTTTTAATCTAACCACCAGTTTACAGGAAAAGCAGAGAACAGGTGTAGACAACACAGATACGATCAGCAATAGAACCAGGATATGGAAATGCCGCTGCCAAGTCCCACAGAAGCCAGACCTGATCCACTGCAAGGGATATGTGCTCCCAATGCAAGTACGTGCACATTGTTTAAATCCTGATCCAAACCTACTGAGGGGAAAAAAAAAAATAGAAAAAATAAATAAATTGGAATGGTGACTCACATTAAGGAAAGCAGTGTAACGGGGGAGGGGAAGGAAGCAAGAGAAGGAAACAGTGTAGAAACACGTTCTCCAGGCGAATTCTTTATAGCAATTGGAAGTGATAGGCTAGATACAGACAGATCTTCACATACTCAGGACTTTGTCAAAAAACAAAAAAAACAAAAACAAAACCATGAGGGTCTCTGGGGAGGTGGTGGATGTCTGAGGGTAGGAGGTTCGACTTCCCTTGAAGCACACCCCCAGCCAATAAGATTCATCCTAGTATTAAACCTTTGTCAGGGACCTTGGAGGCTTCTACAGCTAGCATTACAGGAACTCCTTCTGAGGAAGGTGACATTGCTATTGATCACATACTTTTAAAAAACTTAACAAGAGTTAAACCATGTTTGGTTAAGACTTCTGACTCTGTTTCATTCTCATGCTGACAATGGAATGGTTCTGGATATGCCACCTATGGCTTGAGTTTACTTCAGCTTAGTGGGTGTGGATGTGGATGAAAGGGACCCCCGTGGATATCAAAATCTCTGGTGCCTAATTTTCTTATATTGGATGGCAGTAAATTTGCATATGTGCTAGGTACATCCTCCCAGGTATGCTAAATCATCTCTAGAGTCCTTCTGTACCTAAGGCAATGAAATGACAAGATTGAATTTTTGACAGTGGGTACGGAACCTACAAGTAGGGAAGGTCAGCTCCACTTAGCTTTCTGTCATTTAGTGCACAGTAGGATCGCTACTATGTGCTTCAGTGCAAAAATAGCTTCTAGGGACACATATGGCATCACTCTGATGCTTTTCCTTTATATGTCAAATGACATATAAACATGTGTGGGAAATGGGATCCAGGAGTTACCAACCCAGGACACAGACTCTAGAGACCAGCGTCAAGGTGTAGATCTATTTTTAGTGCACAGCAGCAAGTTTTTTTTCTACAGCCTTTGAAACAATGGGGAGTCGACAGGAGCTCTGGGTAGTCAGCCATCCCACTGTCACTATGGGGACGTGCCAGGCCTGACAGCACCCTAGAAAATTTCCATGCACATGGGGGAAGCAGCCACTGCCCTGTTCCGGGACCATTCTAAGGCACTACCAGTTTGCTGAGGTCCTCTGTTTTGTGTCACGTGGTGGGCCAGAGGACGTGGGCACTCATACAATAGAGTGGCATGGAAGACTCCCTCACTATCCACCGGGGCCACAGCACCCACAGACACGCCCTTGGTATCTAACTCCAAAAGTTCATGAGTGGTGGAAGAAAAGCAGGGAGGGCAGAGTTAGAAGCTAGTCTGGAAAATTCTATCGGCTTCTATCTGTTGCCCATAAAATAGATCTGCATTCTCTTCAGCCAGTCCTAGTCATTAGTAAGTCCAGTCAGCCTTACCAATAATGAGTTCCTAGTTCTCAGAAATGAAAAACAAATGTCCAGGGGTCCTGCTCAAACTATGGCACCAGCCAAGGACAGTACGTGCAGTAAACTTTGAACCCCTACCCAGATCTACCTAATGGACAGGACATTCTTCACAGTTGAGTGTAGAGTGGGATCTGACTTTCACACGAACTCTGGTGCCCCATATTTGACCATGTCCCCTGGATGGGAAGGCCTGGTGGCACCCAGAGGAAGGATAGCAGACTACCAAGAAGAGGCTTGATACCCTATGAGCATATACAGGGGGAGGAGGTCCCCCTCAGTCACAGTCATAGGGGAGGGGAGTAAGGGGAAAATGGGAGGGAGGGAGGAATGGGAGGATTCAAAGGATGGGATAACAACTGAGATGTAATATGAATGAATTAAGAAACTATATTTAAAAAAGAAACAACAACAACAAAAAAAAAAAAACAAATGCCATCCACTAAGGCTAGATTAACAGCTAGGTTATCTTTCTACAGTCAGAAAGTCTGCTCCCAAACTGTTAGTGTCGGAAATGCAATTTAAAAAGCACACAGACAAATGACACTAGAGAGGTGTGCCAAGGCAAGGCACGGAGATCTTGAGTGAAAAAGAGTAATCAGTGTTGTGCTATTTTTCACATTTTCAAGTCTTATAATTTGCTACCTTTTCCCTTTGAGTTATGACTAACTACTAGTCACTGGCAAGTGGGACTGGATGGTTACAAGTTCATAATTTGGAAGAGCACTCTCTGTGTATAGTTCTAGGCAAAAGTAAAATCTAGATCCTCTCAGAATGCTTTACTTGAACCCCTAGATCACTGGGGTTCTCCTTCCAATTTCCAAAGGCGTTGCATGCTTCTGCTTGGCAGCTCAGAGTGTTGCTTGGAGTTATACATTCCATTGTGGTGAACCTTTCCTTTGACAGGGGAGTTGTCCTCTGTTGTCAAGGAATCCTCCCGAGACTATAGTTGGCACCACAGTGCTCAACGTCACAGTGGAAGTTTGATTGACGTCTGCATCCTCTCGGAAGTGAGATTCTGCCTCTGAGTGGGGGATTGACCCCCCCCCAATATCAAGCAAACAGTCAATAAACGTTTGATGAATAATGGGGTGAATGTGGCTTCTCTTCTGTCAGCAACAAGTGTGTTTCTCTTTCAGTCTATTCTCTGATTGTTTCTGTTTCTATTTCAACAGGAGGTTGAAAGCGAGGAAGTGTTTTCTTGACGTGTCATCTAGGCATTAGCTGCTTCTGTGTGTTCATTTTTCAAAAGACAGTTCATCATAAAACTTTACTTCACATCCACGAAGGGTTATGCTGCTAGAAGCTTTTCCTATTTTCTTACTTAAAAGAAATGATATTCTATTTTGGTCTCTTCACACATAAGTATTTTTCCTCTCATGTACTAAGTTACCTATACTTTCATTAACTATAAACATTTATGGGAAAAACTATCTTTATGCATGAAAATTAGGTCTAGCAGAGGAATCCATTCAGAAATTGGAAGAGCTGTGGGTGGGTGTGGCATGTGAGCAGCAGACGTGGTCTGTAAACTACGGAGCTGCTTTGGGGCACACTCACTAGGATGTGCAGAAGAAGGATGGCTGGGAGATGCTGCACTTGAAGTACATTTCCTAACCTAACATCAACTGAAAATGCTAGAAATCTACCATCACCACCAGCATAATCCTTACCATCTTCCTTCTACTATCAGCACCACCATCAATATCATCCTCACCATCAGCAGCACCACCATCACCACCATCATCCTTATCATCTTCCCTCTACCATCAGCACCACCATCAACATCATCATCACCATCAGCAGCACCACCATCACCACCATCATCCTTATCCTCTTCCCTCTACCATCAGCACCACCATCAACATCATCATCACCATCAGCAGCACCACCATCACCACCATCATCCTTATCATCTTCCCTCTACCATCAGCACCACCATCAACCTCATCGTCACCATCAGCAGCAGCACCATTACCATCATGGTCACCACCTCCATCATCACCAACATCAGCAGGATCACCGTCATCACTACCAACCTTTGTGTTTTACCAAGGTTAGAACTTTTAAAAATATATAACTTGTACCAATTCAAGGTCTCATCTTAGAAAAAAAAAAAAACCAATGCAAAGTATTTCTTACTTCTATTATGACATTTAAAGAATTATACCTTTGTTTAAATGAAATGTTTTTCTTTCTAAAACAAGAACATGGTAATTTGTATATATTGTAACTCAGGCTTTGAAAATTTTAAAACAGAAAAGTTCTTAGGAATAGTTGGTTTTTTTTTTTTTTTTTTAGAAACTGCAATTCTCTTCTTTGGAATATCATGTCTTTGAGATTTTACATGACTTGGTTTATCCTAATCCACCCACTCTTCTTCTCAGTGTCTACTACCACTTTGTGAGCCACAATAATGACTTCCTCAGCGGGGTGGTGGTGGCACACACCTTTAATCCCAGCTCTCAGGAGGCAGTGGCAGGCAGATCTCTGAGATTGGGGCCAGCCTGGTCTACAGAGTGTGTTCCAGAACAGCCAGGGTTACTCAGAGAAACCTTGTCTCAAACAAAACAAAAACAAAAAGAATTAATTTCTCAGTGAAATAAGCACCCTTTCATAGAAAATGCTAGCAGTTAGATAGTAGTTTTGGTCTTGACTCAATGAAATAATAAATGTAAATGTGTGTGCCTACAAGGCAGCCTTGTATTAACCTTCTCTTCCCAATGCTGAGATTTCATTTATTTATTTTATGTATATGAGTGCTCTATCTGCATGAATGCCAGAAGAGGGCATCAGATCACATTATAGATGGTTGTGAACCATCATGTGGGTGCTAGGAATTGAATTCAGGACCTCTGGAAAAGCAGCCAGTGCTCTTAACCACTGAGCCATCTCTCCAACCCCTGCTAACTGAGTTTTTAAAGTATTTCTTTCAAAAATAAAAATAATGTCACAAATTTAACCCAAGACACTTCTGTCTGATTCTGATTACTGGGAAAAACCCCCGCTGAGGATTTGTGGTCACCCACAGACATCCCACCACACCTGGTTCCCATATCTTCTTGTGAAAACTAAGAAAACTCCAAATATTTCAAAGTTCTAGCGGTATATGATGAAGCTGAAGTGAGGGCTTCTCTCACCTACTAATGACCTTTGTCATTGTCTTTTACATCTCTCACAGTCATCAGATGATTTGCAACCACAGAGGCAAACTGTGTCCACTGGGGAAATTTCAGAGAAACAGAATAATATAAATCGTATAAAAAAAAAAAAAAAAAAAAAAAAAAAAGCAAAGACAAAAACGATTGTGGATATTTATATGGAAGCCATTTCAGTTTAGTCTCTAGATGTGCATGGTGATGTCTTTTTCATATTTGTCATCAATGTGATTTTTACCATGTTTTTATTTTTTGTGGAATCCGTCCTCCATAATACTCATAACAGCAAATATGTTCTAGACATGGTTTTTAATAAATGACAGTGGTAGCCGTTATGTGTGCATGCATTTGTGTGTTGGGGGAGGGTTGTGTGTTTGAGACAGGGTCTCACCATGTAGTCCTTGCTGACCTGCAACTTACTATGCAGACCAGGCTGGCCTTGAATTCACAAAGATCTGCATGCCTCTGCCTCTCAAGTGCTAGGCGTGCATGCATGCCTTTGTATGTATAGGTAAGTGGAAGCCTGAAGTTGGTGTCAAATATCTTCCTTGCTCACACATCCATTTATTAATGCAAAGGTTCTGGGGATCTAGGCTCCATTATTCATGCCTAGACAGCAAGCTTTTTATCCACAGAGCCATCTTCCCAACTCCAGGGTAGTCATTTTAAGGGCTTAAGGACTGAGTGTTCTGTGACATTGCTAAATATCTTTTAAAAGATTGTTTTTTTAACTTACATGTGCATGCCTGTATGTGTTTATGATATACCATGTGCATTTGGGTATTTTTGGAGGCCAGAAGAGGATATCAGAACTTCTGCAGCTGAGCTGACATCACAGATGACTGTGAGTTGCCTGATGGGGGTTGCGGTTCTGGGAACAGAACTCAGACTCTCAGCAAGAGCTCTAAGTGCTCCTAAGGACTGGGCTCTTCCCTCACACCTTTCGTGCATTCAGGATCCACAATAGAAGTGCATGTAAGCCAGAACGATGGTAGCCAAGTATGAGAAACAGTTTTCCACGGGACTTCTAATTTAAACTTCAGAAATACTTGTTGACTATACTGTCAATAAAGAAGCAGAACCCTTAAAGATAAGCACTGTTGCCTTAACTTGTCCATTTGATGCCTAGTGAATTTAAATTATATATATATATATAATATATATATATATATTATATATATATATATAAAATCACCAATCATTTGTAAGATTTCGGTTTTGCTTGTTTGTTTCCTGAGAGACATACAAGTATCCACATTGGCTAGAACAGGGAATTGTCTTTTCTTTTTAATTAAAATGCTTGTATTATGTGTGTGGGTGTTTTGCTTGCATGAATGACTTTGTACCATCCATGTGCATGCTTGGTGCCTGCAGAGGCCAGAAGAGGTCCTAGATCCCGTGGGGCTGGAGTTACACACTATTATGAGCCACCGCATAGGCACTGGGATTTAAACCTGGGTTCTCTGGAAGAATAGCCAGCGCCCACAACCACTGAGCCATCTCTTCAGCTCCTGCCTTTCTCTCTTTTTCCTAATTTGTATGAATAAGTTTCGTTTCTATCAATGATAATTTCCAGGAGATCAGAATAAGCTGGTTGGTGATGGTCAGAGTGAGATATGCTGCACAAATGCCATTTGATTTTTTGCATGAAACACTAGGCACACACGCAAAAATACACTTTTAGGGATGACTGTAGCTGAGCTGACACGCTCTCTGACCCCACCTGTGACATTCTGAGGGAGTGTGCAGGGAGTGAGGACCACCCCTTGCCTCTCGAGGCTAGACCTCTTCTGAGGACCCACAGAAATGCAGCTCCAGTAAACTGCTGTTTTGCTATCAGGGCCCCTTTTCTGAGACAAGGTCTGAAGAATGGGTGGCAGGTTCCCATAGGGCACATGGTGCCAGGCAGCCAGCACCAGTTATCACTGAAGATAAGCCTCCTCTCCAAGCTGCCTCAGCATCCTCATCCATGAAAGGGGAATGACAAGACCACTCATCCGCCCCCTGGGTTTGCAGCAAGTCACAGGCTGACAGACTGATGCACTTTGTGCACTGCGCAGCCCACACTAAATGTTTAACCCACAATCCAGCTGCAGGAAGCAGCTTTTCCCACAGTGACTTATTTTTAAAATGCTTAATGTTTTAGAAGCAACAATCAGGATGACTTAACTAGCTGCCTGGTTGCCGATGACTCAAACGTGGGTTCAAATACAAATAATATCGTACTCCTTTCCTGTAAGACACGGAGCACCTGAAGTGTTCTTATTCCTATTAGTGGTCACTAAGGCTGGCAGGTGGAGAAACCTGAGGAAGGGTTGGAGCACTGGCGCCATTTGGTCACAAGCAGGTTTGAATAACACCTTGCCGGCCACCAACCATGACCCCTTAGCCCCTGCCTTAGAGAAGACAATCCCACAAGCCCAGCCACTAAGCACACACCAGCCCGTCTCATGAGACGTGAGTTTGTAGAATCCTCCGTGTGCATTCAGTCCTTCCTGACATAGACTCTCACCTGACCTGCTAAAGCAGAAACCACATGGAAAACATAAATGGGGCCCATACCGTAGCCCAAAGGCGCCCCGCAGCCACACAGCGGCCCAGAATGCTGTCGTCAGCTGCGGATGTGCGTGTCACCTAGGAGCCCTCAAGCATCTGGCTTGCTCTGAGCTCTGCCTCACCACCAAAGTCATTTCCACTTGTTCCCTGTGATACAGGCTCCTCCGTCGATCAGGCGAAACAGCGGTGGTATCCCTTCCCAGCACAATTGACAACACTAATAAAAATAGATAACGTATTTTTAAAACCTACAGCAGATTGTCATGGCAATAAATAATTGTATCATGTTGCTGTCATAGCAACCAAGTCTGTGTAACAGAGACAAATCAAGCCTATATGGAATTTTTCTAAATTTAGGTGTTTGAAAATAGTTCAAATACTCTATAATCATGGAGAGGTGCATTGAAAAAATTTTTTTCAAACTTTTATTGGAAAACAGTGAGTCACGTTTTAAAAGCTGGCTTGCTTATTGTTTCATTTTGTCTTCATTTCTCTTCAAATGATGAAATCCAACTTGCCTTTTTGCATTCATACATAAAAATCTATAAATGTTATTGTGGACAAATATGTATGTTATATATATGCATATATATATATATATATTCATAAAAACGTTCATGAACGGTGAAGGACTAGAAGGCATCCCTATCTTTCCCTTGGAGACAGACAGTGGCAGACAATGATACCGTATTAATGGATAACAAGTTACGTTTAGATATACCTCGACGTGCGAAGCGAGTAGCTGGCTTCTGTGCATTTCCTGCGTCTTTTCAGGAAGCGCTATTACTGTTTGATATCCAGCGTGTCATTAAGAACTCCAGACTGCCAGCGTAGACGATCATTATTTTTTGACATAGTAGGCTTTGCCTCCTGGCTGCATGTAAACACTTCTGAAATGGCACACGAAAGATGTCCAAAGAGAATGACGACAATATATAATTATTGTGCCATTAAGAAAAGTCTCTAAGTCCAAGCTAATTGCAGAGGAAAAAAAGCAATGCTCTTTCTACCTGACAAAAACAAGATCTCTGTGACCTGAGTACTTCCTTCTTCCTTTTTTTTTTTAATTTTGATGCAATAAAAATGTCTCCTTCGCAGTCCCCCCACATTCAAGTCCCTATTATACCATAGGAACATAGTTTAAATCCCAGCTTAGCTGTGTGAACTTGAAGCAACACTAACACGAATTATTATATTTCCTTTAAGACCAAGTATAGGTATTAGTTATGAGAAAGAATATCACAAAGATTTTAAAGGTAAAGTCATCAAATGATGATTGAAATAACCTATATTAGCTACTCCTTTCTTTTTTTAAAGATTTATTTATTATTATGTATACAGTGCTCTGACTGCATGTACACCTACAGGCCAGAAGAGGGCATCAGATCACATTATAGATGGTAGTGAGCCACCATGTGGTTCCTGGGAATTCAACTCAGGACCTCTGGAAGAAGAGTCAGTGAGCTTAACCTCTGAACCATCTCTCCAGCCCAGCTACTGCTTTCAATCCAAGTCAAATATCAAATGATAAGCTCAGTTCAGTTTTCATAAGAAAGTAAGATGAAATCCTTAAACATCTTTTATAATGCAGAAAAAAAAAATGGTGAGGTTAGAGAGCCGTAAGTAATCTGACCATAAATCAGTGACTCCAATGTCATGCTTTTTTTTTTCTTTTCAGGCATGGTCTCCCTTTATCATTTCCATGATGCGCTTTATTCAAAGGTGGCTCAAATTATGAAGAGAGTGATCTCAGTTGAAACTGTGCAAGGGGAGGCCTCACACTGTTGTGCCACCCAGAAAACCTCTGATGATTGACAGTCAGTGTGGAAGGGAGAAGGCAGAATGCGCCCCCAAGCCAGAAGTTAGCCGGTGAGTATGAATTAAGTGTGCCTGCCCAGAAGAGGGCTGCCTGCTGGCAGGTTCTTCCAGAGGGCTGAACCTTGACCCTGGCTGGGAGAGACTTGTTCCCTTCCATTGTGGTCAAGCACAGAAGAGAACGCTTTGTGCCTTAGAAACACTCTGGGGTGTGTTCTCAACATCCTTTCGGGGACTTTTGAGGGTACCTTATTTTCTTTACTCCCTGGGGTTTTGTTTATTTCGCTGTGTTTTTAAGAGGACTTAAAATATCACAAAGAATAGTTTAATTTGTCAGTAATGTTTTACTTCTAATATCATGTTCTGTTTTAGGAACTTAAAGCAGGTGTGGAAAAGCCTTCACAAGTGCCTGGAAGCGTGGTTTGGCCATCTTCCCCACCTAACCCAGATTTTTCTAGGATTGCTACCTTGCCCTACAGATTTCTAAAGAAGGAAGGAAAAACTGATGTATTTGTAAGTGGTGATGATATTGGTGAGTTCTGCTTTCCTCATTTTGTCTCCACGCGTCAGGGCTTTATAGCTGGAAGACATTATAAGAGAACTTAAGTTTAATCTTCACGTGCACTTAGTGATGGAAATCACTGCCTTCTCTTTGCCACTGTTCTGGTTGTAATTAGAAATTAAATAAAAATGGTGGGGTCATGTTATATGGGTCCTGTGACCCTTCAGCTTTTAAATGGTGGGTTGTCACCACTATCTATGGCAGGTGGGTTGAGGGGGCAGAGGTCAGCATCCAACTATGACCTGAACAGTAATGTTTATCAATTTGATGCTGTCATTTGTGTCACTGTGCCACGCATGTGGAGTCATTAGATATCTTCAAATTGTTTTCCCTTGAGACTGTAATGCGACCTTACCCATTTTACAGAAGAAAAAAAATCACTCCATATCCTGTATTCTAGAACCTTTTTTTTTTTTTTTTTTTTTTTTTTTTTGTATCTCCTAAGGAAATGCAAAGCCTACTTAGAGTTGACACTGGTTCCTCAGTGGCATGTGATATCTTGTGTACATGTGTGAGAGGTGGCAGCACATTTATCTTCCTAATTACGTTTTGCTTAGGTTAACAAACATACAAATCACATGCTTTCTTGGCGCATTTGCCAGCTGGGAAATGGAGAGTGTTTTGTCATGGGGGAAGCTGCTTTGAGATTCAAACTCAACCGTGTTTGAAAGCAAACAAACAGAGCAGGACATCTGCAGCGTGTGCCCAAGCGTGTGTGGCAAGTACAGCAAGAGTTAATGTCTCCATTAAATAATGAGCTAGCAAACTGATAACTCCTCTAACACCCAGAAGACAGGACAGACAAAACTTCTAACATTATGAGAAAGAAAAGAAATGTTTCCAGTTAAAGATTTAGAAAGTCTTGTTCACACATTGCATTTTTCTAGGTCCTTTAATAACCGAAGAGATTATATTTAGACCAAATTGGGAAGAAGTGGGTACAAAAAAAAAAGGTTAAATCAATAAATGTAATATTGAAGATTGTCCTTTTAAAAAATCACAGTGGTATTTCTTTGTCTTTGGATTCATCAAAATGTCCACTTTGTTTAAAAACAAAGCCGCAGTAATTCTATACTTTTAAGACAACAGTTATATGTAGAAAAATGCTGTAAGACATTTATGATACAAAATCGGATTATCCAGCAATGTGCAAAATGCTGCTGATCAAATGAATGCAAGATAAAAGGGTGGCAGTTTGCGTGCTCCCATGGTCACAAGGACTTACAGATAAATACGAGGTGGGATGAAGAAGGAGGATACCTGGGTCACAGCCACTGAAAGTGTTTATTTTTGTTATTGTCTTTCCTGTTTTCCAAGCAGTGACTGCTGGAGTTTCTTTTTTATTCTCCTTTGCTTTGTATTGTTTCCATCTCTCTCTCTCTTCTCCACACTTTAATGAACACAATCTAGCCATGGACCATCCACACCTGGAAAGCTGACTGGGTCAGCTGTTCCGGAGAAGCATCGAAAAGCACGCTGTCTCCCTCGAGGTTTAGGACTATATAAATGGTACCCTCTGAGACGACAGGAACCTGGAATGATACCAGGTGGACAAACACCTTTTCATACATGTTTTAAAACATACATGTTTTAGCATCGGGACTCTAGAATCTATGTTTCCTTGGCTTCATTGCCATTTAAGGACATAAAAAGTGATTCCAGGATGGTCTGTTGGAACAGAACTTTTCGTGCAAAATGATATTTCTCCACGATTTTATCAGGGCAAGTCATTTGTCCTTTCAGCAGAGATCTGTGTTGTAATGAATTCGTTTACAAGCTATCCTTTTTAAAAAACAAAACTAAACCTCCCCCATGCCCCCCCAACCCGAGCCGAGAATTCTTTTTATGTTATCCTTGCATTGTCAAGAGCAGATCCCAAACCTGTTTGCCTGTAATCACCACTGGGCATCGCTGCCTTGTTTCCTCCAGGTTGTCCGTGTCCTGTGGTTTCAACACTTTGATGTTTTATCTTGAAGTTCCCTCTGAAGTACGTGGGTACAGCAATTAAAAATAAATAAATGAAGAAAAGGAGTTTGTTATAAAAACAGAATGTAGCAATTGTTGTAAGTGGCAAACAACCCAAGGGAGGAGATGGGAAAGTCACTGAGCTCTGCCCTCCTCCTACTCCCAGGCATGGGTCAATGCCCATAGCTTTGAACCAACAAGCTTGTCTTGTTCCAAAACAGGCACGTGGTATTTGTTTATCACACTGAGCTTAATGTAGTTTTGAGGCTCTACATTTTTCAATTTAAAAAACTTTAGCCAGGTGGTGGTTGTGCATACCGTTAATCCCAGCACTCAAGAGGCAGAGGCAGGCAGATCTCTGTGAGTTTGAGCCCAGCTTGGTCTACAGAGCAAGTTCCAGGACAGCCAGGGCTACACAGAGAAACCCTGTCTCAAACAAACAAACCAACCAACAAACACACAAACAATTTAATTAATTAAGATATACTTACACAACTCCTTCTTTCCAACCCTCTCTACGCTCCCTCACATCCTCTCAAATGACTCTTATTCTTGAATTATTGTGTATACACACACACACACACACACACACACACACACAAAGTGTGTAAACTCAGCCTACCGAATCCCTTCAGCAGTGCTTCTATACTGGGATTACAGGTGTGTGCTGACACACCCACCTAATATCTCAAATTATTAAAGTGGGTTTTAAGTGAGAACTGTTTCTTATTTCCATGACTTTAGCTTAGCTCCAGTACCAACTGGCAGGGAATATATCTGCAGTTTGCTTAAATAGCTAACTGCTCCATTCAGATTAACAAGGTGAGGTTTTATACTTTATAAGACTATTGATGCTTTAAAAATTATTTTTAAATGAAAAGAGACAGTGTTACCCTGTTAAGATAAGGGAAGAGTTAATAGTTCACTTCCCCTATCTGCAAGGAAGCTGAAAACCTATCTCATTTAGAGAGGAAGGCTACACTTTTTTAGGGTGGCTGTTAAACATAGTGACTTACAATTTTATTGGAAGACTAGTTAGTCGTGTTAGGATGGCTAGGAACAGGTGGGATAGTGCCCACATCTGTCGATAATTCCCCCACTGGGGAAGTGGAGGCACCAGGCTCAGAGAGGCAAGGTCACCTTCAACCACACACTAAATCTGAGGTCAGTGTGGGCTGCAGGAGACCCTGTCTCAAAACTCAAATTAAAACATGGTGTTAGGATATACTGTTACATGTCAGGAAATAAAAATCCAAGATTGAGAAAATGTATACTAAAAAAATGAAAAAATAAAAGGGTTAGCAATATTCATGTGGCTATCACACAGTTCTCATCCAATGCAATGAGAATTGGGCCCCCGTCATTTAACACTCCCTATTAGTCTTAGAACGCGCACGCGCACACACACACACACACACACACACACACACACACACACACACACACTTACCTTACCAGCAAGTTTTTCTTTTTTAAGATTTATTTATTCATTGTACAGTGCTCTGCCTGCATGTAGCCTGCAGGCCAGAAGAGGGCATTAGATCACATTGTAGATGGTTGTGAGGCACCATGTGGTTGCTGGGAATTGAACTCATGACCTTTGGAAGAGGTGCTTAACCTCTGAGCCATCTCTCCAGCCCCAAGGTTTTTTCTCAATTCCTTTTTTCAACTTTTAAAAACTCATATAAAAGGAGTTTCAAATACACATTTGATTTTTAAAATTTAACATGCTTCTTCTTTAAAATGGCATTATTTTACAGTTATTTGTTTAAAAAAAAAAAAAAGGCAATGCCTGTACTATGAAATGCTATTTGACATTTAAAAAAAAAGAGAGAAGACTATATTAGTCTATGCAATGACTTAGTTGGATATCAACTATTTGTTGAATGGCAATGCCATTTATTTACTTATTCATTTTTATGTGTGTGACTGCAGGCACACACATGGTGTGTCGTTCATGGGGAGGTCACAGGACAGCTTTAGAGTGGGTCCTCTCCTGCTACCCCATGTGATCCAGGGATTGAACCCAGGCCCTTAGCCTGAGCACAAGCACCTCTATCTGCTGAGCCATCTCACTGGTGCCCAGAAGGTTATAGTTTAGACTAGTGGTTCTTAACCTGGGATCACTACCCCTTTGGAGTCACATGTCAGATATTTTACATTATGATTTATAACAGTAGCAAAATTACAGTTATAAAATAACAGCAAAATAATTTTATGGTTGGGATCACCACAACATGAGGAACTGTATTAAAGGGTCACAGCATTAGGAAGGTTGAGAATTACCTTTCTAGATGATTCTACTTTTGTAAGACTTGTGCAACCTCAAAATAATAGAAACAGAGGACACGTGGGTGGTTGCCAGGGGTTAAGGCAGACGGAGGAGGCAGGGGTGTTGTGTATACTGCTGGAGGGGTGGGTACTTGCTCTATTCTGTGATCAAAATGCATAGAACTGAATATAAATACACAGACACTTTACAGGTAAAACTGAACAAGATCTAAGCATCTTCCACTGTTAACACCCTGACTGTGACATTGCAAGATGTTCTCCTGGAAGGGAATTGAAGAAGGAGTACCCAGGATTGCCCAGGAGAACTGAGGAAAAAGCACCTAGGAGAACTGAGGAAAGAATACCTAGGAGAACTGAGGAGAGAGTACCTAGGAGACCCGAGGAAGGATTACCCAGGAGAACTGAGGAAGGAGTACCTAACAGAACTGAGGAACGATTACCCAGGAGAACTGAGAAAAGTACCCAGGAAAACTGAGGAAAGAGTACCTAAGAGAACCGAGGAAAGGGTACCCAGGAGAACCGAGGAAGGAGACCTAAGAGAACCGAGGAAAGGGTACCCAGGAGAACTGAGGAAGGAGTACCCAGGATTTCTCTTCATTATCTTTTACAACTGCTGCCAGCCCATAGTTATTTGAAAATAATTTTAAGCTAACATTGAAAGTGCATTCATTGTTTTAGGATAAACTTCTTAACCTGCATTAGCAGTGGGCTGCCTCTTGGATTAAAAACATTAGTAAGACATATGTGCTGGAAAACTATATACTACCCAGCTTTCCTGAAGCTTCTGTGGTCCCAAGGACACATGTCATGGAGATGAACAGGCCACTCCCCTTGGGAACAAAAGTGTGTTAACAAACCCAAACTCAGGATGCTTCCAAATGCTCACCACCAGCTGCGGATACCAAGCTTCCCTGATCCTGGTCGATAGTCAGAGAAATGCTTTCAGATCCTCCAGCTAGCATCTTCTTGCTATTACATATCAAAACATCAGCCTTCAACACACACACATGATTGAAAACAACTTTCTCCCTCTACGGGAACTTCCTTCATTCTGAGTCAGCTGTTGGAGGTGTGTCTATATGGGGTCACTCAGGCAAGTGCCCTGGAGGATTTCCATGGAGGGGAAGCTGCTTGCTCCTCACTCACATCCTCACCCCTTGTGGTCCAGCAAGGACTACAGACCCCCACACCACCTTGGCTTGCTCTTTCTTCTTCTTTGTTTCCCAAGTGATGGAATTTGCCCAAGAAAACAGTCTTTTGGAAGGGCTCCCATCGATTCCCTCTGTGAAGCCCCACAGGTCCTGCCTGCTAAGCTTGACAACTACGTTGAGAGTCTCCAAACCAGCTGTCCTGACCAGGAGGCTGTTAACAACTATTCTAGAAAGAAATAACTCTCACTATTTCCAAAGTCAAATACTTTGGCCATTAACACCCTGTCTAGCTCTGATTTATCTCTTTCGGTGCCACAGCCTGTCCAACTCGTGGCCTTCATTTGGAGTTCACTATCACTCACTCGTGTTCTCTCTTATTTTCTCTTGTTTTTAATCTCCCAGAAGGCATATCTGCTTCCTTCTGTCTTTTCTCTTTCCATGTCCCCTTAGCCCACACATCTCCAGAGTCACTAATTAGCAGGTATCTCCGGGGAGAAGGCCATCCTTTCTCTCCCATCATAGGGAGCCTGGGAGACACAGCTGCTTTTTACTGTTGGAGGGAAGGAATGCATTGTTGAGATCTTGTAGACAAGGTGATACGAGAAATGCTAGTGTTCTCATCTGTTTTGAGAAAGAAAAAGGATACCAGGATATTTGACATTTCCTCTTCCAGTGGAGCTAAGGTGAATTAGGATCTTCAAGGCAGCAAGACTTGGGTGTGCATTATGTAAAATAGTTCTGAGCTTTTCTTTTCTGTATGTATCTGCCATGATAGTTTTGAAAAAATTTAAATGGATGGGTGAAGGATGGATGGATGGATGGGTGGATGAAAGATGGGTGGATGGATGGACGAATGGATGGATGGACAATTGGATGGATGGATGGATGGAAAATTGGATGGGTGGGTGGATGGATGGATGGATGGATGGATGGATGGATGGATGGGTGGATGAAAGATGGGTGGATGGATGGACGAATGGATAGATGGACAATTGAATGGATGGATGGATGGATGGATGGATGGAAAATCGGATGGATGGATGATGGATGGATGATGGATGGATGGATGGGTAAAGGATGGATGGAGGGATGAAGGATGGATGGATGGATAGATGGATGGGTATAGGAGCCCCTTCTGGATGATGTTTAAATAAAGATGGTGAGATTGGTGACTCAGCACAGCTGTCCCCCTGACATAGGGAATGCTAACTTTTCTCTAGGTTCCTCACTTCTCTGTACATCTGTGAGTCCCTTGGCTCTGTCAGAAGTTTGGTAGTTAGTACAGGTCACTCAGCACATTGACAAGAGCACTTTACTGAGAGAGAAGGTAGATCATCCATCCCTCCACGTGGCTAAAGAGACATCCTTCTCTCCCCTACTCTTCTCTATCCTCATCAGCACCCACCTGGCGGGTCTACTAGCATGGTAGATGTGGAAAGCCCCAATCATACAGGGAAAGCCATGGAGAAATGTGTGCGGAAGCCAGCACCACCCTCCAGTGTGGTCCTAGCTCCAGGCTGAACTCACCTAACTAAACAACCACAGTCGTCTCTGCTTTCCCGTCTCTGGTTCCCTTCACCTTTCCTCGCTGTCAGTCCCTCTTTACTGACTGTCTAACTTGCTTACCCTATCCTCCACTCCTGCTCTATCTTGCTGGCCTGCTTGAGTTTCAAAAGCATGTGACAGCAGAAAGCTGGATTGTATTTCTTAGATCTATGCTCAGGTCATATTATTTATAATATTGTAAAATAAAGAAACAACGAGAAAGCTAATTGCAGTAAGATTTTTGAATATTTTGAGATGTGAGGGGCAACATTGATCACCCTGATTTCTAAAGTCTACATGGAACAAAATATTGGCTTCAAGTTCTGTGAGCCCAGGACCCTCAGAAAAGTCATGTCCTAAATCAAAATCTCAGTTTCCTCTTTCTGAAAACAAGGAAACGGAAACACATGTTTTCTGGTTGGTATTAAAGTTAACACCCTGTAGTTCCTAAGAAATGAAATGTCTTAAAGGTATCAGCAATTTTCTATGTAAAACTTCAGATTTAGTGAGTTCCACCACCACTTCTGAAGATACCACATAAATACAAATATTTTTTACAGACATGTAAGCATTGCCACTGCCTGGAAGACTGAAAAGTGAACCAGCCATTTCCTTGGCCACAATTGAACATCTTCCCAGGTGTCATAGTAAAATCTATTTTGATGGTGACAAGTGCCATGTGTATCTAATGGTACAAGGCAAACCAACAGTACCCTCTCCTCAAAATGAAAGTAGGAGTTTTTTTAATGCTCCAAAAATCAGCCTTGATGAAAAAAAAAAAATAACATTATTATTTCACTCTAGAGCCATTTTGGCAAACTTCTCTCTCAAAAAAAAATGACAACAGGGTCATTCTTTGTTTGAAAATCATGTGGTTGTCCTCACAGCCTAGATAATTAGTTTTACCTAGACTTTAGCTTCTGCTCTTTGTATTAAGATCCAGTGAAATTTTCTCCCTCTTTATTATCTGAACAAAAATAGCTTTGTGTGTGCACATGTGTTTGTATGTGTAGGTGGGTGTATATGCATGTGTGTGCATGTGTGTGTGTGTGTGTGTGTGTGTGTGTGTATGAACATGCTTCTGGCCCATGAGCTTCTTGGAATTCTCCTGTCTTCACCTCCCAGAGTGCCCTAGGAGCATGGGGGTTACAGCTGTGTGATACTGCATCCAGCTTTATGGGGTCTAAGGACCCACACTTAAGTCATTCAGTGAGTGCTTTGCACACTGAGCCATCTCCTGTGGCCATGAAAACTTAGTTGTGTTTTAGGTGGATTTAAGAGATAGCTCTCCTAGCATTAAAGCACCAGGCTGTGAGAACCCCAGAAGATCAAGGGAATGCTTGGAAATAGTGACCCATAGGTTCAAAGAGATCTCCTGTACATGAATCACATAAAGTCTGTTCCATGGAGTCTGGGCAGAAGGCAGCTGGGCACCTGGAGAGATGAGGGCTGTCTTGAGCAGCTTGCAAATCCTGTTCAGATAACTAACAAAGGGTCTTGTCTATGGAGGCTTTACTGTGCCCCTAGTTTACACACACAATACCTTTTGGAATCCTCACAACCACCTCATGAGACTCCGTCTATTATGACCCCAGTTATACAGATCAACAAGTCTGCGTGTGACAGTCTCAAATCCCTGCATCTACCAAGACGATCCAGAGACAAGCCCAGACAATCCTATTTCATAAACATTTGCAGTGTCTTTTTTATGTTACTTTATTGTTTTGGTTTTTTGTTTTGTTTTGTTTTGTTTTTGCTTTTGTTTTTGTTTTTGTTTTCTTTTTTTGTTTTGTTTTTGTTTGTGTTTGTGTTTTTTCTTTTTTGTTTTGTTTTGTTTTTGTTTTTATTTGTGTTTTTTTTTCTTTTTTTTTTGTTGTTTTGTTTTGTTTTTTGTTTTGTTTTGTTTTTTCTGAGACAGGGCTTCTCTGTGTAATATCCCTGGCTGATCTGGACTTAATTTGTAGACCAGGCTGGCCTCAAACACACAGAAATCCACCTGTTTCTGACTCCAGAGTTCTAGGACTAAAGGTGTGCACCACTATGCCCAGCTATTAGTGGTTTCTACAAGGACATAGAGCCTCTAGAGGGGACCCAGGACGCTGTGGTTTTCTGACGGCTTCCCAATTGCAGGGCCTTTGTACACACCTCCTTCTCCTCATGTGCATGTGAGTTCCTGGACATCTTGCTCATGTGAAGACTCTGGTAGAGATTACTGCAAATTCTGTAATTCTAATATGATTCTGAGGGGAGTCTGTGCCACTGACTCATGAGTCACGGTTCAAGGAGTGACTTGGAATGTATTTCTCTTGGGGGTAGTTTGAAAAAACCCATATGTCCTGAGAATGGTAGCCGCCTGCCTTTTTTTTTTTTTTTCCAAAGCTTCCCTTCGTGACATCATTATAAAGACTCTTTAACAGTCAGATGTAGTGTTGCACGCCTGTCTAGAGTCTAGGGGCTAAGGCAGAAAGATGGTGAGTCCAAGGCCAGCCTGGACTGCATAGTGAGATCTCCTAAAGGAACAGGAACTAGACCCACACTTAGTTACACTCCATGAGGAGAAAGGCTCCCTTGCTACATATGACAGGTGAATAAAAGTTAACTTTTCATAGTCATTTTCTGTGTGTGTGTGTTTAAATATTTATTTATTTATTACTTATACAGTGTTCTGCCTGCATGTACAACTGCAGGCCAGAGGAGGGCATCAGATCACATGATAGATGATTGTGAGCCACCATGTGGTTGCTGGGAATTGAACTCAGGACCTCTGGAAGAGCAGTCAGTGCTCTTAACCGCTGAGCCATCTCTCCAGCCTCTAATCTTTCATAGTCTTAAAACACAGAAATGCCAACTTGATAGAGGTAGAAATAGAAAGATACCCTTTACGCCTCTTCTCTGTGCTCTGGTCGTCACTAACCTGAGTAGTGGTGGACCAGAGTCCAGAACTGAAAACGGTGCCTGTTCAGGCCATTTTAGGCAGCTTCTTTCCAAAGTGAGCCTGAGGCCACAGTGGCCACAGAGCTACCAGGAAGGTAATCTGCATCTGGAAAGTCTTAGAGCGCAAGGCAGATCTTCTCTTAGCTCAGTCCTGTCTCCTCCAGGCACACACGTTCCTCTAGTTGAGGAACTGCGATTGTTTAATAGTAACTGAAAACACTGTGTACAGAAAGATTCAGCCATTACCAGATGGACCTCAAATCTAAATAATAGAAACAGGCTCCAAACAGACACACAGAGAGAATATGCACGCCAAGGGATTGCATAAGGCTGGGGCAGATGAGGAGTCGCAGGAAGACGCAAGATGCTCATTGTCGTGACGTTGTTCTGCATCCAGAAGGAATCTGTGCAGTTCAGCTTCAGAGTGGCGCAGGCAGTGGTGAGAGCTGGTGAAGCTAAACTCAAATGCCAGGAAGCTCAGAGCCCTGGGCTGCTGCCACGGCTTGAGGGAGAGGCACACGTGCATGCGTGCTCCTGGGTCTGTGTTTACAGGGAGAGAGGATGAAAGCAATGTAAAGGAAACGAGAATAAGGCCGATCTTGCCTTTCACTGTGCTACCTTCTGTCTGGAACTGGATCGCACAATTGTACCGTTCTCTGCTCCGGCGTTGAGACTCTTCCATTTCCCAAGTGTGAGCGCCGAGGTCCCTTTAGGATGTGTCAGGGGGAGGAAGAATGGCACTACACACTAACCCCACTCTGGAGCTACTGCATGTCTTGAAAAACGTGCAGACATGAGTGAGAAGGAGTCTCCTTTCCCTAGAGGTTCAACTGAAAGTGATTTATTTGTCTGCCTTATTTCTTGGTTTTGCATGAATTGGAAGCCCCCCTCCCCCTGAAGTCACAAGCAGACATGCAGCTTGATGCCTCTGCAGTTGCTGGCATCCATCTGGTCTTCTGTCCCACATGTGCCACACACCCCTACCCCCAAAGTATCAGTCTCTTGTCCTCTGCTTCTCGGGTGCCCTCTTTTTAGGCAGCCTCATGGGAAAAGCCACCTTGCTTTGGAAAAGTGCCTGGGCCACACAATTTGACCAGTTTCACTTTCTTCCAATTTCCTCAGCCCCAAAGAATGTCCTGGGGCAGGATTTGTAACTGTCCTGGATCAGGCCCCTGCATTCTTTGTGGAAAAGCAGAAGACCAGGAGCAGAGAAATGGCCCAGCTTCCCTTCTAGACTCTAGTGGTATCTTCCAGAGAAGGAGAGGACACTGAGCCTTCTCATACACCTATGAAAACCAAAACCCACCTTCAGAGGATCCACATTTTCCATCTATCTACATCCTAGATTCCCACTGAGATGACACTTTGCTCTGAAAAAGATTCCGGTTGGCACTTCAAGATTCTTCTTTAAAAAAAAAAAAAAAAAATCTATTTAAATATCCGATGTGTGAAAAACATTGGATTGAATTTGCCATTTGTAATTGGAGCTCACATTAAGCTGAGTTTGTCAACAACGCTTATATAGAAATGTATGTACATACAGATACTTTTAGTGTACATACATAGTGTGTGCTGGAGGAAGAGACATGAAAATATACAGCGTACAGTTCCATAAGGCAGTGATTTCTTAGGCAGGCAAAGAAAACACATTGCAGGATACATTTGAAAAGATGAAGAGCCAACCTTAGGTGAGAGCGAGCTTCCCGGCACAGCAATGCTTCATCTCTCTCAGGTTTGATTGACTGGCGAGTATCTTCCCTCGCATACTGTTGTGGCCTGCCTTCTGGGGAGTGGGGACATGTGCCTGTTTAATTTGCTACAACATCCAGAGCTAGCATTCGCTATAGTGCTTTGCCCTGTGGAGGGTTGTGTGATGGTTACTAAATGAACTCACTCATACCCAGCAGCTAGGAAAGCCCACTGTTGCATTGAAAAGCAAAAGAGGTGGGTTGGCAAGATGGCTCCACTGGCAAAGGTGCTTGAGGCACAAGCCTAGTGACTTGAGTTAAATCTGAACCTTCCCCTCCTGTCCCCCTCCCCCCCCACACACACAAATGAAGGTTCTAAGGGAGAATTGACTCGGCAAAGCTCTAACCTCTGCACACACACACCACGATACGCCCCACCCCAAACAATACTACAATTTTTAAGAAAAAAAAAAAGGAGGAAGGAGTCTTGTCATTTTCAAATGAATTTCTTTAATTCTGCCTTTAGGTACGCCTTCCTTGGAACTCAAACTTTGAGCAAGGTTGTCAATCTTAGTCACAGGGACTGCTATCAAGGGCTGGCTGTTTTTTTTTTCACAAGTCCTGTGGGATCCTGACGATTGAGATGGAGCTGGAGCGAATCCTTATCTCCATCATTAGCATGCCCAGTTTAGAGATGAGGACAGTCATGTTAAAGTCACACCCTAGAACGTGGATTACAGGCCTGGCCTTGAGGCTCTATACTCGAGGCTGTGTGTTCCCAGACCCATTCCTGGGTAAGATTACTTTGGCTATGGATTTGAGAACCAATTATTCTCTCAAATCATAAGTTTTTAACCTGAAACTCAAAGCTCTCAGAGTCCACATCAGTACCTCCTAGACTCCAGTCCCAACTCAGAACATGTGACGTTGGGCAAATTTCTTAGCCACTTTGAAGGCTGATGAAACATCTGTCTCCCAAAGCTATGTATGTACATTGAAAGTCTATGTATGTACATACATTTCTATATAAACTATGTTGACAAATGCAGCTTAGTGCTAGCTCCAATTACAAATGGCAATAGGAGTCTATGTCATTGAAGTGAAAGATATTTATCAACAAACAATTGCAGATACAACAGAGAACAAAGGCGGGAGTACAAACTCAGATCACAGGGACAAAGATGGCACAAACGCTGGCAAATAGTTTATGCCCAAAGAGCCGAGCAACCACCCACCTCTATTTATAGCTGAGACTAGACAGCCTTGCAGAATTTATCACCACGCCTTATTGCTGCTCCCAATGAATGGGGGTTTCAGCTCAAATCCCAAGTTGTGAATGACGATCCACACCAAGTTTTAGATTTAACATTTCCAGGGCCCCTATGTCATGAACCAAAAATGCGAAGTTCAAAAAGCTGGAATGGAATTTAATTTCCAGGGGGGGATCAGGGACTTTTGCAAGTAACTGAGTGCCTCGAGTGGAAAGCATATGTACACATGAGCCGAAGGCTTTAAGTATGAGAACAGAACTGAGACCTCCTTTTAAAAAAATGGTAAATATAATTTTGAGAACAAGCAAGCCCCTGTATTTCTTGGGGTGGAAAGAATTGGGCTTACAGGTATTTACAAAACCCAGGCTCCCTGAAGAGATCTTAAAAGAGTTCCTATCCCCACCCCTTCTCTGCTCATTTGCGTGTGTGTGAGCAGCACACACACACACACACACACACACATACACACACACAGAGGATTCCAATCTCAAGGCTGCTGGCTCCTGTGGGTGGTCACTCCCCTAAGAATGTGCTCCTTTGGGGCTCCCCTGTTAGGAGGCCCCATCCTCTTGGTCTCTTGGCTGTTTTCTCATTGGCAGTTTTTTACTCTCATTTCCCGACCCAGGAAGTCCATTGCTGACTTCCACTGAGGGCCTGAGCCCTGGGAATCTGAAGCTGTCACACTGTGTTCACAGCAAATGTAGAAGGTTTAATTTAACTTCAAGCTACAAAGACATTTCTCTACAAACAACCAGAAAAGGAACTTGGCCACACTTTCAAAATGGGAAATAACAAAGGGGCCAAGGGAAACCTCAATGAAAACCCAGAGGGAACATACAAATTAGTCTTCTCATAAACAATTTTGTGCCCTTACAAAAAAAAAAAAAAACTTGACCCTTCATAACCCTTCTCATTAGAACGCAGAAAGCCGTGTTGTAAATCTGAGTTAGAGCGGAGCAGCACAGAAGTTGCAGAAATGACTAAGGAGTTTCAATCAACTCTCTCCCTTAAAATACCGTGTTCTCAAGAAAGTGAAAAGATAACTAATAAAATGAAAAAGAATGCAAAAAAAATTTTTAGCACATTTGATGAGGTGTTAATATGTCGGATCCATAAAGAACTCTTATAACTCAGTAATAAGAAAACAAATAACCCAACTGAAAATGGCCAAAGGACTTAAACAGATATTTATCCAAAAATAAACACTGACTAATAAGCACATGAAAAGATGTTCTCTTTATCAACTCTCAGGAAAATGCAAATCAAAATGGCAAAGACATTTGCCCCATAGCCTCAAAGACGGCTGCAATAAAAAGAGAGGTAACAGCCAGCACTAGACAGGATGTGGGAAGGTCAGAATCCTCTCTGTTGATGGCAACATACAGCAACCTGCCAGGCACTTTGGGGAGTGTTTTTTTGCTTCACAGCTCCTCATTATGTGAAGTATAGAATGACCACACAACAGAGCAGTTCCTCTCCCAGCATCCACCAAAGGTTCATATCTCCATGTTCCTAGTAGCATCGTTTAGAACAGTCAAAAACGGAAACAGAGTGGTGAGACAGCTCACCAACCTCCAAGCCGACAGCCTGAGTTCATTCCCCGGGGCCTCCAAGGTAGAACTCCTTCACATTGTCCATTGAGCTCCACGTGGGAGCTGTGGCCCTGGTGGGTTCATATACTCACAACGAGTAAATTAGATATCTTGTTTGGCTTTTTTTTTTTTAAATAGAAACAATTCAAATGTTTACAAACTCCTGAGTGGAATTATTCTGTTCATATGCTAGAGTACAATAGAATAGTATTCAGCTATACATAGAAATCAGTTAGTACTAAATTTTAAAAACCATTTTAATAGCCAGGCATGGTGGCGCATGCCTTTAATCCCAGCACTCGGGAAGGCAGAGGCAGGTAGATCTCTCTGAGTTCGAGGCCAGCCTGGTCCACAAAGGGAGTCCAGGACAGCTAAGGCTACACAGAGAAACCCTGTCTCTAAAAAACAAAACAAACACATAAATTATCATTTTAATGAATGATTCAAGAATTCCATACAATATGTTTTGGTCATATATGCCTACCCTAACTCCTCCCAGACCTACTCCCACCTCTCTACTCTCTCCCAACTTCTTGCCTTAAAAAAAGAAAAACAACAACAACAACAACAACAACAACAAAGCTATAGACTCCAATGTCCATGGTCCATACACTCCTGTTTTGAAGGAGCCATTCACGAGAGCGTGGTCAACCTGCTAGGCACCACAATTTTAAAACCAAAACCTGATTCCTCCTCCCCTGGAATGAACTTTATCTTTATGTGGATGTATGTGTGTCTGGGCGAATACGTGCCACTTGTGTGCAGGTGTGCATGGAGGCCAGAAGAGGGCACCAGAACCCTCGAGCTGGACTCAGAGGAGGGCGGGAGCTACCAGCGGACACTGGGAACTGAACTCCTGTCCTGCGCAAGAGCGCTAAGTGCTTGTAGCTACTGAGCCATCTCTCTCTGTCCCATTAACAAGTTACTTTATAAGGCACAACAGAGGACAAACCCTGACCACACTAGGCCAAGGGAAAGACAACAAAAAAACCTAGAGATCAGGACTCCTCTTACGTGGAATGTCAGAACACACAAATCTGTGAGGACAAAAGGCAGCTAGCTGTTGCTGCCTGGGTCTGAGGACTGCGTGCTGAGAGGGACTGATTTTCTTTTGGGGGTGATGAAGATGTTCTAAAATTAGGTCGTGGTGTTGCCACATGACTCCAGGAAAAGCGCCACCACCACCAACCTGAGCAGATGGATGAATTAGGCAAAGTCTGGGGCACGCGAACTGTATTTCAGCGAACATTTAACATTTAAAAGTACCTTGTTAACATTTCTGCAATTCTGTGCTAAACACCTTAATTTATCATTTCGTTCACAACACACTTTAGCACACCTGCTAGACTATTTCAATCCTTAATGGTTAAAAAAAAATGTTTTGACATTAACATTAGAAAAAAAAATGACAATGGTTGGGAGTTAAACTCCCTACTTTTCTCTGTTTAAGTACTAGGAAATACCGTTTGACAAAGGACAGAATTCACTTCCTTTGGAGAGCACAAAGGATATACTTTCCAAGGCCTTTCCCACTGAAGAATGGCAAGCACTTTTTCGAGAATTAAAAACACCTTCTAAGTGGTTCCCCAAAGCTTCCAAATAAACACATTCTATCTTACTTTCTTGGGTAACAACCAAACCTCTTGCGTGGGGCTCACTTGCTGGCACTATTCCCTACCCACCCACCCCCCCAGGACCGTGCATGCAGGTGGTGCTTCATAAGTGTATCCAGGAGAGTCTGTGCCTAGACAGAAGCGGCATCTGCTGCGTGGGTTCGAGCTGCTGTTGGCTCCACCATCTCTACTAGGAACACAGGAAAATACCGGATGGATGGCCTTCCCAGCTCTTCCCTGCGCGGTAGCTGGGTGTTTGTCCTAGTTTGCTTTCTGTTGCGGTAATAAAACGCTGTGACCAAAAGCAACTTGGAGGAAGAAAGGGTTGGTTTCCGTTTCTACTTCCACAGCACAGCCCATGGCTGAGACAAGTCACTGCAGGGACCTCCAGGCAGGAACCTGGGGGAAGGCTATAGGGTGTTGTTGACTAGTCTCCAACACATGCTTAGCCTGCTTTCTTATCTTTTTAATTAAAAAATTTTTTTTGAGATTATAATACATAATCTTATAATTTCCCCCTCCCTTTTTGTCCCTCCAACCCCTCACACATATCCCCTCATGCACTTCCAAATTCATGGCCTCTTTGACTGTTGATATCTGTGTCTACATGTCTGTCTGTCTATCTATCTATCTATCTATCTATCTATATCTCTATCTATCAAATCTACCCTATGCGGTCTGTATAATGTTACTTGTATGTATATGTTTTCAGGACTAATAGAAAAGTACAGGCAGCTAAGAACTTCTGAGAGCAAGGGAAGTCATCCTTCCCAGAAAAGAACACACTAATTACTTATCAGCCTTCTTATACAACCCAGGACCACCTACCCAGGGGTAGTACCACCCACAGTGGGTAGGGCCCTCCTGTATCAATCATTGATATGAAAATACCCCACAGATGTGTCCACAGGCCAATCTAATGGAGGCAATTGTCTCTTCCCAGGAGACTCAGTTTGTGTCGGGTTGACGAGCACTAGTCTGCACACAGTATTGTTACTGTCTTTTATTACAGTTCACTGTATGTTGGTGTCCAGGTGACCTGGGATGTGCAATGGCATGTAACATAAACAGAGATGGTGAGTCTCATACTCATGGCATCTTCAGTCTGCATGGGAAAGAGTTCAGCCTACACCAGCAGAGATTTAAAAACAAAAACAAACAAACAAAACAGAGCAGAGCCCCGCCTTCAGTGTGCAGGGGTGGGGATGAGGATGTGGGTGGGGCTTCTGGAGGGCTTTGGGAAGTGAGTATCCAACTAGGTGAGAGGAAGCTAATGAATAAAACCTTTCACCTGAAAAGTAAAGTACCAGACTAGGGGAAGAAGGTGCTGACTCCAGAGACAAGGCACTCGTAAAGGAGAGGGAGCCAGGAGAACCTGTGGAATTCAGACTCGGTGAAACACTGCTCAGGAAAATGAGGACATGAGCTGTAGGTTCCAAGGGCTGCTGCTGTGACCGCATGCTTGGAGGTGGGGAGTTAAGACATAAAAGCATCCTTGTGAGGAGATCCTGGTCAACTTCGCGGCTGTTGACTTGCTGTGCGCTGGGACAACCTAGCGTTCCTCTGAAGCCGAAAGTGTTTCTCACCCATGTCTCCCACCCACTCGCTGCCCTGATGTCACCATCAGGTCTAACAGGATATATGCCTGCTATTATTATATAGGTGACAGTGGCCCAAACACTGTTTCTGTTCTTGGTGACATTTTGTGAAATAAGGTCCTACTCTCGTTGCCCAGGCTGCTTACAAAACTTGCAGGCTCAAACAGTCCCTGTGCCTTACCTTCTCCAGCAGCTGAGACTACCAGCACACACACCACTACCCCTTGGATAAATAATTTAAGAAAATATGTTATTGGGCTTCTAAAACAGAGCCCGGAACAACAGAAACTTCCAAATGCTATTTGGGAACTTAAGAAGGGCTTGACACCGGAGCCATGAGAATTGAAAGGTGACACTCACCTAACAGGGCAGGCGTTATCTGTGCATCTCTAGAACCTGCCACCATGTGCCAACCTCCTGATGGATGTGTGCTGAGCGAAAAACCAGCCACCCATGGCTTTGGTGTTTCTGGTGATTGCAGGCGGAAAGGCTGTCAACAGAGTCTCCCGTTCCAGCGTCCTTTTAGGTAGAACAGAGAATAAAACTTTATTAAGACTTGTTAGAACAAAGACCAGGTGGTCTAACTGCCTAATTTTGTGGGTGAGAAAACAGAGCTTTCCAGTACCAACCATGAAGGAACCACATCTCCCGAGTGTCCAGCGTTCCCAGTTCCTAACGACGCTTGCACTGGGCTGGAAAGATGCTGGGCTAGACACAGCTTTCTTCAGCAGACAGAAGGTGAGTCTAGAATCTGAAGACCTTGCTCCGAGTCCCAGCCCCCTTACACTGAGAACTTCAAGCATATTTTCAGCTATGCCCTAGTCTAGTAGATGACAAGAGTTATTACCCCCATGTCTCCTCACCAAGGTAGCCCCAAGTTCTGGATCTCAGGTGCTTTCTTTTTCTTGTTGTTGTTTTTTTCTCTTTTGTTTTGTTTTCCGAGGCAGGGTTTCTCTGTGTAGCTTTGGCTGTCCAGGACTTGCTTTGTAGACCAGGCTGGTCTCAAACTCATAGCGATCCACCTGCCTCTACCTCCCTAAGTGCTAGGATTAAAGGTGTGAGCCACCACACCCGGTTGCTTTCAAATCTTAAAACGTCTTAGCCTTGCTAGTTTTTGGTAAGTTCGTTCTTCTCAGCATACCTGGAGCTACTTAGGATGGGGAAAAACAAGTTTGGAAGCTACAAAGTCTGGGTATTTGGGAAGCAGTGATGGAGGGAGGTTTGAAACAGGTACCAAAGCATGATTGGATGGGAGGGATTCGCTCTAGTACTGTATAGCATAATAAGGTGACTGTATAGTAGTTTGCTGAATATATAAAGTCCAAAGATTCTTCACACACAGGGATGACAAATGTTTAAGAATATGGAAATGCTAATTACCTTGACCTGATCATATACGTATACCAAGTCATATTATCATTATATTCACATATACAATATAATAGATATGTATCACATTATCGTTGTGTATATATATTTATCATTCTCGTTTTTAATATAAGTAACATTTAATTTATAACAGAATCTTCCATAAAATACTCCATAAATACATACAAACATTTTTTTATCCATTGAAAACATTTTTAAATTAAAATGTCAAAAGGTTGAATTACCTGAACACATCCAAGATCATTTGGTTTTAGAGAGTAGCTGGGTTCACCCTCACTGGAAAGGTGCCAGGTGTTGGCTAATCTACATCTAGAAAAGCCCAAGGCTACAGACTAAGGAAAGGTAGGGCAACTCCTGTACTTCCAGCATGTTCTCTTGGCCCAGGTCCAGACCTTTGCCTCATTCAGAAGAAGGTGGCTTGGATTTGTTTGTGTCACCAGGAGCATGGAACATCATCTCCCTGGATTCTTGCATATTAGCAAAAGCTTTCTAGAGGTGAATGACACAAATCTGTATCGCATATTTGACCAGAGTTAGAAAGCCAAGCAAATGCAGAATGTCTGGAAAAGCTGCAGGCCAGATTCCTAAAAGGGCAGAGGTTCACCCTCCATCCTTCCGTACATACCCCTGTAGATCAGGGGCAGTGTATGTCAGGGTCCGGGGCCAGCATTACTGTGCCTTTCTTCCACCTCCAAGCCTCACCTTTGTCCAGCCCTGCTGTAAAGAAAGGTTTTGTCAGTCCCTTGAGTGACAAATGGGTGAGTAAGAAGGGGCAGAGGAGGCTCTTGGATGCCGAGAAGACCTGAGATGGTGTTGCAAGTCCAACTTTGGGGAACCTGGTTGTTACAAGGTTTGTTGTGAAGATGATAGGGGTTGAAGAAGGCTGCCACAGCGCTTCTAGATGCGAGCAATGTCAGTGTACCTGGCTGGGGATGGGTACAGGTGAAAGAGGTCCCCATAGTGTGTGGGTTACACAGGTGTGTTCATTGAGCATGAAGTTTGTGCACTCTGCTGCAAGTGTGTTGAACTCTAACTAAATTCACACATGGGGTAAGGATCAGCTCAGTAGTCACCTGCTTACTTAACACGCTTTGAGCCATGGAGGTTGATCTTTAGTACAGACACACACACACACACACACACACACACACACACACACACACACACACTATCACCACCACCACCTGCAGGCACACCGAGAAGACAGTCACTAAGAGGCCCCCTGTGCACCCTCAGGTGTTCAGTTTTATCCGCCCAGCCTTTGTGCTACTTATTAGATCACTGGCTTTGTACTTTCCTCCATTGTTTTAAACTTTACTGTGAACAGACATTGTTTTTCAAAACTAAAGACTTGATTTAAAAGTAAGTAAGCCGGGGGGTGAGAAAGGACACAGGGAAGGAGAGGGGGGAGGCAGAGTAAGCAAGTCCTCAATAGTTCCTGCCTCACAAATATGTCTGTCAGATATATTGGGCCAGAAGGCCAAAGAAGATGCTCCAACGTTATAGAGTACTGGGTGACTATTCAGGTAGAAAACTGTCTCTGTCATCTCCTCAGGCTCCCACTACGAAGGGCCACCCAATGCACACTGTGGCAACTCTGAAGCATCCCCTGCTGCCCAATTCCATGTGGCCGAAGACAGTGGGTTCTTTGCAGAATGGGTTTCTTTCTTGTGTGAATTTGGGTCTTGAGGCTGAAAAAGATGCAACTGGGATCTTACTTCTCTTCCTCTGTGGAGGACTAAAGTGGAACAAGACCAAGTGAAGAGAGGCCTTGAGTTCAAGTTCAGACCCGAAACAACCTTAAGCAAGCTGGAACATTGAGGCTTTTTTCGTTGAAAGGAGATAACAGTTTGCTCTCTCTCTCTCTCTCTCTCTCTCTCTCTCTCTCTCTCTCTCTCTCTCTCTCTCTCTCTCTCTCTCTCTCTCTCTCTCTCTCTCTCTCTTTCGTTGGAAAGAGTCCATCAGCTGGGACAAGCACAAGTCCTCATGCCTGCAAGGCAAGCATTTTACTGGCCTAGCTACTTACCCAGCCTAGCATTGATACTTTTAATTAAAATGTTGCCTTACTACTTTGTATATGTGTTCACTTCTTTTACACAGTATCAATTTTATAGACATATCCCACCAATGTTGTCAACTGTAGCCCTCATCTGGGGGGGGGGGGTGGTACCTGGAGCACACGGGCATGAAGAATGCCACTCAGGAGAACATTCTACTCACTCAATCAGTTCTGTTTAAAGAGTCACAGCCCTTCAAGACCTGTCACAGGACCATTGAAATGTCTGGCCTTAGTGCCTCTCAGGACTTCAGTGGGGTACAACCCTCAGACCCTGTCCATCATTGGGGTGGTTTTGCCCTTTACCATCCGACTAATCTCAAAGATCATGCTTTACAGGCCTTGTCGCCAAACTGAGCATTGTAGTGGTGCCTGCCTATATACCCAGAACTCAGTAGGCAGAAAATTGTCACAAACTGGTGGCCAGTCTGAGCTACATAGCCATTTCCAGACTCTTAGCACCAGAAACTTGATATAACAAGAATACTGCAAAGGAGTCAGGAGTTTCTTCAATACAAGGCACAAGACAACAGAATCAGGCCAGAGACAATCAGTACCTTCCTGCTGTGCAAGTGTGGACTAGCCAGGCGCCTGGTCCATGACCACAATCTTCATCTCTCTTATCTCCATCCCTTTTACTTCCTTCAAGGTTTTCTTTTCTTTCTTTTTCTTTTTCTTTTTCTTTTTCTTTTTCTTTTTCCTTTTTCTTTTCTTTTCTTTTCTTTTCTTTCTTCTTCTTCTTCTTCTTCTTCTTCTTCTTCTTCTTCTTCTTCTTCTTCTTCTTCTTCTTTGTTTTTGTTTTTCGAAACAGGGATTCTCTGTGTAGCCTTGGCTGTCCTGGACTTGCTTTGTAGACCAGGCTGGCCTCGAACTCACAACGATCCACCCGACTCTGCCTCCCGAGTGCTCCTATTAAAGGCGTGTGTGTGCCACCATGCCTGGCCTTCAAGGTTTTCTTAATGTTCTTGTGGTGCTAGGGCCTGAGCCCAGGGCCTCATGCATGCTCTGCCACTGAGCTACACTCTCCACCTGTCTACTCTTATTTTTATTGAAATTCCTTATAAAAAGTATTTCAGTCTTGTCCCAGCTCATCCAACGACAGACAGAAAGGTATGGCAACTGCGGCGAGCCAGACAGGAGAGAAAAGGGACCCCTGGCTATCATCTCATATCTGTGCAGCTCTTACCCTTCTAAGGAGCACTGTTTGCACTCTTGTTACAACAGTTCTATAACCAAGGTCATCTGGAAAGAATTTAGAAGCCCAGTGGGGGCTCACTAGGCTAGCTCTCTCCTCCTATGCATATAGACAGCCCCTTTTCCAGTGTTCTTCAGAGTGAATGCTGCAAGGGGTGGGGGTTTCTTGGAGTATGGCAGGTATTTCTCAAACGGAGAGTTTCAAGGTCAAAGCAGAAAGGCAGTTTCTACTACAGGCCATTCCAGCATGGTTTAATTTACAGTAGACTGAAAAACAATTCCCCAATTGTAAACTGGTCTTGGGAGATGTGCTTAAGCTAAGTTGAAGTACAGGTTGAGCCTGGATTATCTGGGAAGCCTCCAAATGCAGTTAAAGGTATCCTTTTAAGCAGCCAACTGTAGCAGATTTGCTGCAGGTCAAAAGGGAGAGGGCCAAGGGACTGTGGAAGCAGGGAGAAAACTAATGTGGCCACAAGCCAAGGAATGCCTATAACTACCAGAAGTTGGGGACAGTTGTTCCCTGAGCATTCAGACGTAGCACAGCCCTCAGACCTCTTGGTTTGACCCAGGAGCCCTGTCTTCAGGATCTGACCTCCAGCACTGTCTTAGTTAGGGTTTCAATTGCTATAAAGAAACACCATGGGGGCTGGAGAGATGGCTCAGTAGTTAAGAGCACCACCTGCTCTTCCAGAGGTCCTGAGTTCAATTCCCAGCAACCACATGGTGGCTCACAACCATCTATAATGTGATCTGATGCCTTCTTTGGCAGATAAAGCACTGATATACAATAAATAAAATAAATAAATCTTAAAAAAAGAAAAAGAAACACTATGACAAAATAAATAAATTTTTAAAAAGCAATTTGGGGAGGAAAGGGTTTATTTGGCCTATACTTTTATATCACTATTTATCACAGAAGGAAGCCAGGGCAGGAGTTGATGCAAAGGCCATGGAGGGGTGCTGCTTACTGGCTTGCTCCCCATAGCTTGCTCAGCCTGCTTTCTTATAGAACCCAGGACCACCAGCCCAAGGATGGTACCACCTACAATGGCTGGGCCTTCCTCATCAATCACTAATTAAGAAAATGCCCTACATCTGGATCTTATGCATGCGTTTTGTCAATTGAGGCTCCTTCCTTTCTGATAACTCTAGCCTGTGTCAAAATGACATAAGACTTGCCAGCGCAAGCACTGACTAAGAGTAGACCAGTTTCTCTTTTGAGCTCATCAAGTGTGTGGTCACTTGCCATAGCCCCCACCCCCACCCCCCGCAACAGGAAAGTGGAAGAATATTTTATTTAAAGTAATTAAATTCCTTAAGGTTTGAGATGTTTTCTCATTATTTTTCCTGTTTTATTTCTAACCCTTGAATAGGACTTGTCTCTTGCTATATGCTTAGTGCATATATATGGGAAAATGTTGGATATTTATGTATCTATAAGGGACAATACTGTTTGGTCCTTCTGAACTTTAAGAAAAATCGTTCTCAAAAGGCAGGTGAAGGCTGCCACTTTGGGAAAAATTACCTCCCTCTCTTCCTTCCTTCCCTCCTCCCTTCCTCTCTCTCCCTCCCGGCCTCCCTGTTTTTCTTCCTTCCTTCTCCTTTCTTTTTTTCTTCTCTTCCCATTCCCTCTATTCTTCTTTATTTCCTTCTCCTTCTCTGTCCCTTTCCCTTTTTCTTCCCCACCCCCATCTTGGAGGAGATGGGGTTGTTTGAATGGTATGTTACACACTGTAGTTACATAGCTAGTAACCTGGTTTCCACCTTAGGAAGGGCCAGCAGTTTACAAATGTCCCATTTGAAGTGGATGATGGGAAATTCTGAGGCTGCTGATGCTGAGACTGTCATGGGAAATGTTTGTGGAAGTGAATGGCTCTGATCACTTCCCAGGCACTGTTTACACATTCTCCCTTTAAAAGGAGAGGTAGCCAGAGCACTTTGCTTACCCAGCTATGCAGTAGTAACACTGTTTATTGCAGGGACATAAGCAGTATTTAGCAGTGGCATCCAGCTCCCTGTTCCCAGCCCATGCTAACACTGCGTATTGCTGCCAACCACACATAATCAATTATGTTTCTAGAGGGGACCAGTTTCCTTTCTTCCCCCAAGGTGATCAGTGGTGTCTCTAAGAATAAGAGAAGCTCTCAGTGTCCTTACACTTCCCAGTTTGTTCCTTTTAGGCTTTTGAAAAACAAACACGCACAGATATGACTCAGGTTTGTGGGAACCCGGGGTCCAGGGTTTACTATGAATGAATGATTTCCCAGGGGGCTAAGTTTGACCAGCCCTGTGGGTGCTACTATGTACTCCTAAAAAAGAGGTTTAGAGCAGCAGAAACCAACTGGGAAAAGACCTCAGGTGGCAGTGATGATCATAATCAGGACCATTTTGAGTCTCTGTTTAAGAAAACCTTTTTGGCCGGGCATGGTGATGCACACCTTTAATCCCAGCACTCGAGAGGCAGAGGCAGGAGGATTGCTGTGAGCGTGTGGCCAGCCTGGTCTACAAAGTGAGTCTAGGACAGCCAAGGCTATACAGAGAAACCCTGTCTTGAAAAAGAAAAGAAAAAAGCCTTTTTGTTGTTCAAAGTTGCTGGCTTTTCTTCCTAAGAAAAAGACAGATATACTAACAAATTCTAATAATATTTGGAAGAAAGAGAATTATACACACAGATAGATGGAGAATATTTAGCTATTATCTATTTCTGTCTATTGTCTGGTTTGTTTGTTGGTTGGTGGTTTTTTTTTTTTTTTTTCCCCTGTGTTGCTAGCATGGACAGGTAAAGATGTATAGTACCACCAGGGCTCGCCCCAGCCTGTTATCATTGTGCTGTTTATAAGAGCTTACACTCCAGGAGCCTGCAGATACTGAAGAATGAGGAGGATAGCGCCTAGGACAGAAAGGATGGAGAGGCTACTGTTGCTGCCTCCCTTTCTGGTGCCCAGACATGTGGAGCTGTGCTCTGTCACCACATGGCAAAGTGATGACTATGTGCGCTGTTCCACGTATGGACGTGTATCCCCAGGTCCTCTTGGGGACATCCAGTTCTGCCAGGTGGTTCTTTCCTGTTAAGACCATCAGGATAGTAATTAAAATATCTGAAATCTAGAGATACTTTGGGTTTTTTTTCCAAGACAGGCTTTCTCTGTGTAGCCTTGGCTGTCCTGGACTCATTTTATAGAACTGGCTAGCCTGGAACTCACAGAGGATCCTCCTGCCTCTGCCTCCCTGAGGGGTTAATCCCTCCCTGGGATTAAAGGTGTGCACCACCACTACCTGGTAATCTAGAGATACTTCAGTGACTGTATTAAAACTTTCTAGAGAAATAAATGAGCCACTGGGAAAAGGAACAAAGAAAATATACATAAAAAGTTAAGTAAAACTTTGTTGAGTGCCCATCATTAATAGCACGAAAGTCCTGCCCCTTCTGGAAGGGACCAGAGGAGTCAAACCCAATGTAGATGCCTTTCATTCTCAGATGAGGAGAAATGACACAGAAAGCTATGGAGCCTGCTGGGCTGTTAACAGCTTAAGATGTAGGGCTTGCTTTAACCGGGATTTGACAACACTGCCGAGCAGTTAAAGACAGTTCCTGAGATATGAATCAGTGACACGAAGGAGAGATCGGAAAACCAACGGTACAGTAAACAAGAAGTAAACTCTCCACGAATAGCATGGAAAGAAAAAAGTTCACAGCCTGACTTCGCCAAGGGAACAGCAAAGCGGCAACTGGGTCAGTTGGCAGCAGCCGCTACTGAGCCCGTTATCCTTACGGAAGTGACTAGTGTCTGAGACCAAAACCGACAGTGGCCAATGCACAGTTGATTTCACAGGTGTTTAAAGTATTCCACATCTCCTGCCTCGGCTGTGTGGGACAGTTACATAACAGAGAAGCTATAAATAAAGGACGAATTAGATCAATGGATGTATAAATAAATGAATCTGGGATAACGGAACTGTCACTAGAGGTTGACCCCTTTGACTACTCCAGCTTGGCTCTGACAGTGCGTCGTGTTTTAGGGGAAGAGGCTGCAGTGGGTGGCAGAGCTAAATTTGATTTCTTAACTCCACATTCCTCCCAGCAAGGGCCCACGATGTCTGGCAGCCACAGAAAGGCAGCTAGCTAGGAACTGAGATTTCCCAGGTGAGACCAGAGAAAGCAGCCAGGATTGCTTTCTGCTGGGGACCGATTGTGTGGCATCAGCAAGCTTGCTCTCCTCACAGCCTTATTTAAAATGTAGTCAAAGCTGGTGGCTTTTTGTTTAAAAAAAAAAAAAAAAAAAAAAAAACTCTTTTTTTTAGATTGAGACCAAATGCAGCAACTTGGTCTGCAGCATTTCTAGGAGTCATGGAAAATAATCTATAGCCTTTCTAAAAAGAAAAGGAGGGGAAAGACAGGAAGGAAGCCGACAGAAGAAGAGTGGAAGGGGGGAGGGGAAAGAGAGTATGTATGTGTGTGGGGTGGGGGTGGGGGACATGTATATCTGCTGGATTTAATAGCAGGAAATCTATGAAGAAAATTCTTGCCCACACATTTCACCTCCAAATAGCATTTCCAGCATTCTGACAGCAGATATCCAGGCACCAGTGATAGAAAAGTCCAGAAATGATTTTTAAAAGGATTTCTCTCAGACAGATGAGCTATGAGGAAGGAAGCAGGCAACTGCAAACAAACAGGGAGTTTGCATGAGTAGAATTCTGGGTCAGATTCTTTTTAAGAGTTAACACTTTGTAATAACAAAATTTATCTGCTTTGTATTTCTGTTTATAGCGAAACGAAATAAAGGTGTTTAAAATATAACATTTTTCCCAAATAAAAAAACAACAAAAGAAATAGAACAAGTGATCAGAATAGCAGAAAACAAAAACAAAAAGCAAGGTGACAATGGTCTAAATGAGATAGTCTCAACAGAGTAAATTTCCTTATTTTAAAATTGTTTCCATTAAAAAAAAATACCCAAGAATAGTCTATTTAAAAAGAAACATGAGCAAATGTTGAAATAGAAGCAGTGGTTGGTAAGAAAATGTCAATCAAACATTATGATCTCTTCAGTCTACAAGCCCCAATTTGAAAATTTAGATAAATTCAGGGGAGGGAAAGGAAATCAGAATTTGAAAGCCAGCAAAGAACAGTCAAGAAAGATATGTGAGCAATTTGAAGCTGAGGACTTAAAGGAAAACATACAACATGGAAACTTTCACAGAAAAAAATAAAGAACGTGTTGTTTCCTAAGGGAAAAACACCAGGATTGCATTTAGCACCTTATAGATCCTCACCAGAAAAAAATGTTAGTACATTATTCTAAATATTGATGAAACAAAAATTTTACTATCTGGTTATATGAATTTAAAATACACTAAAAGCTAGTCTAAAATACATCAATTTTATGTATTTTATTAATTATATATTAGCCATCAAACCTTTAAATTTAGAACAAAAATAATACTTTTGTAAATAACCAGTAATATCATCCTGGATAAAGAATCAAGCCAAAAGCCAGGGGATAAATATCCATGCAGCAGTAAATCAACCGAGCTTGTGAAGTCTTCACAGGACTGCAGGAAACTGAAGCACAATCCTAATAACAAAAGAAAACAAAAAATTGAATTTACTGGCAAACTTAGTTTGAAAAATAATCTTTTAAAAGCAGAAAAAAATTAAAATCAACAAAATGACCAAAAACTTTTTGATTCTATGTTGCCTGTTAGCCATGGAGTTGCCTTTGGGTATTTAAGTAAAATGAATGATTATACGAACGTCACTAAAGTTTAAGTGATACAAGGCGACTCTTGAGAATATGAACACACCGGTAGCTGGGGAGAAAGCAAGAAGGCTGAAACTAAGAAACTGACTTTCTTGCCACAGTGAATTCCTTAATTTTTTTTTCAAATGTTCTAAATAAAAACTACAACTTTAAGACTAAACACTAGGACTAGAAGAAATATGCTCAAATTAAACATTTCTTATTTTATGCTAAAGTGCAGAACCCATCCTGTTCTCAAAACCAGAAGAATTAAAGGAATCCTCTCTGTAGGTGAGATTGCTTTTTAAAAAAACTGTTCATAAATAGGCAACGGCTATAATTATAACATACACAGTTTGATAAACATAAAATACAGGATGTTTAAAGTTCAGAAGCAAGCTCTATATGATCTTGACAAAAATTAAAATTTTTATAAAATCCAATGGGTTTTCCCTGGTTAAACAGTTTTTTTCTTTATAACCAGAAAACATGATCTAAAAACTCAAAACAAAACAAACCTGTCAGTGTGTAACAGTGATTTCTGGAACTTTTTATTTTGATGCACAGATTTGGATGTTAAAATCATTTATGGTGTGTTTGAACGTTCTTGACACCCAAAGGATGCTTCAAAAAATGTGCTGCAGAATCACTACCTTAAGTACAAATCATTAATTTAGGTTGAAGAATCACGAAGCTTGAATGTGTCTCCAGAGACAGCCAGCAAGAAGTGGCAACCGGTGTGACCAGGGTCCTCCACACCGCTCATCTCCTCAACTGCAGATGAGCAGACAGTCCTGAGGATGCTAAGTGACAAAGGACAGTCCTCAGAAGGGTGAGCAACCGATTTACTTTCCACAAGCCCTATAAAAATACTTTTAAAAAATCTAATAAAAATCATTCTGGAAAAATAAATAGGCATGAATGACAAATACAGTTTTGAATCTCTTTCCTCATCATAAAATAACAAAATTGACTAAAATAAATGGCATGCTTGTTGAAATGGTCCAGAAAACATAAGATAACTCAGTTAAGAAAGTTAACATCACTCTGGTTTGGGCTTCAGTACAGAAGTGAATTAACTGTTCTGTGTAAGAAACTAGCAAAGGATCAAATTAACAAACATATGGAAAGGTAGTAATTATTAAATAGATAGTCCAGGAATGTATAGAAGGCAGGAAGAATACACCGTTGGCTAGTCTAAGACCTCCAGCCCATCCCTGCAATCATGAATGGGTGGATCAACTGGTAATGATAACAATTAATATCAATGACAGGAAAAACTGGGAGGAAACACAGAATAATTTTGGCTACTCAGCAACAGAAAAAGTGAACTGATGGGAGGAGATTTCTTAAAATGGTTTAAACAAATAACACACAAGTGCTTGCTGTCCGCGAGGGGCAAAGGATGTATACAGATATATCTGAACAGAGTTCAATATCAGCGCTCAAAAGACAAGTGTCCAAAAATCGGGATATAGAAATAAAGTGACAGGACCACGTGAAGCTCAAACCTGAAGAACCAACCACCTTCTGCAGAATCTAAAGAAATTCCTGTGTAGCCTAAAAATCGAATCCACGTTTTTGTTTTAGACGATAAATTCGACTAAATTAAAGAAAATGGCAAAATACTGTTGCTTCAACAGTCTTTAGGGAAACAGAGAATTCCTGTTGTATGAATGTTAATAAAAATTTGTGGTTTTGTTTTTTGTTTTTGTTTTTGAGCAAGGGGGTTCGGCAAAAATATCCCACTCAGAAAAATTTGCTTTTCAAATTTTATCTTAATAAAGTTAATTTAAAAATAATTATATTCACAATACTCTTAAAGGCTTCATGAAAATTCCAAAACTGTGAGAAGTGACAGTGTAGGGCTCAGAATTGGACATTGCTGGGTGTGGAGACACTATGGGGGCTAGTTCAGCATGTAGCATCAGACAGCCATGGCAAGCAAAAACGACAGCAACAAAAAAACTGTTCCTCTAAAGAAAATTTCACTGCTTCATTTTTCAAGGGGAGGAAAATAAGATAATTTGGAGTTGAAAAATGTGTGAGGTAAAGTAGAAAAATCAGAACCCAGAAGTGTAAAGAAATGTGTAAAATTGTGGATAAAGGTAGTATAAAATCCATTACAGAGAAGATAAGCATTTTAAAAGGCTTAAAGCAGTGGGAAGAATAAAAGAATAAGATGGTTTCATGGAAGGGACGAATATTGTTTTAAAATTGGTTTGCTAATGTGAGTTAAGACCACAGGTTGAAGGGGAAGAGAGAGTGAGCCCTTAAACCTCACCTTGTGGTTTGAGATCTGCAGTCACACGGAAGACACCCAGCTGTTGCCCCTGCGCAGGGCAAGGGCAAATAAAAGAAAAGTGGCTCTGGTTGCATCTTTGATGAGTCCCTTGTTCATTTTCTGGGACTCTTTGTTTTTCAGCAGAAGCACTCAAAGAATTGTCAAGTATTTGAGCAAAACCAAGTCTATCTTTTGACTTAGTGATATTTATCATATGTCACCAGCCATATTGCTGTTTCTACTATTGTCTAACATGATATTAGGCAAATTGCAATTTGTTGAGAAAATGAAACATTTTAATCAAACACACACACACACACACACACACACACACACACACACACACACACACACACTTTATTCTAAGAACACACAAGAGAATCTGGGTTTGTGAGGGCCAATAAGTCTTGCTTATCCAGCAAAAGGAATTTTGGAAAAGAAAATGTGTGAATGTGTCTCTGTATAACATGGCCCAACCTAATGCTCTCCTGATATTTCTCTGTTGATGAAAACAACCACATCAAACAAAATACCCAAAAATAATTAGAAAAAGATGTGATCAATGAACATAATAGGCTAGCCAGCAGTTAAAAAAATGGCAGATATGAATCAACTCTATGCACCTTTAAAGAAAAGTTACCCCCAACAGCTTGTTACCATGGTTATCTCCGTCATCACATTTGTTCTGTCTAACTTTTGCACCTGAATGTGATATTTTGAAAATCAAAAAGTTTAATTTCTCTTTCTCTCTCTCTGTCTCTCTGTCTCTCTGTCTCTCTCTGTCTCTCTCTCACTGTCTGTCTCTCTCTCTGTCTCTCTCTGTCTCTCTCTCTCTCTCTCTCTCTCTCTGTGTGTGTGTGTGTGTGTGTGTGTGCAGTCAGAGAACAGCTGCAGAGTCAGTTCTCCCATTCTGAGGTGTGGATGCCCAGAATTGAGATCAGGTCTCACAGGCAAGTGCCTCTTTCTGCTGAGCCATCTCACCTACCCTGGACATGATATCTTCACACCAGAAAAGCCAATGAATGACCATCCAGCTACCATGGCAAGCTCTCTGGACATGGGGACAAATGTGAGTGATTTGCCATGATAGCCGTGTTAGGGGCTGGCTTCAAATCCTGACATGAAAAATCGCTGCTGCTTACCTTCGTCTTTCTTTGATTTTGAAAGAGCTCTCTAATTCCTTTCTGTGCTAGTTAGTTTAATACTATTGTATCCCTGTAGAATTTCTTATTAATTGGCTTTGTCTGTTTGAGGCAGAGTCTTGGGTAGCCTAGTTTGGCCTCAAACACACTATAAAGTCAAGTATGATCTTGAACTCCTGATCCTCCTGCCCCCGCCTCCTGAGGGCTGAGACTGCAGATGTGTGCTGCCATGCCTGGTTTATGTAGTATTGGTGATGGAAGCCAGGGCTTCCAGGATGCTAGGCAAGCGTGCCACCAGCTGTGCTATGTCCCCCAGCCCCTCTTGGTAAATTTGAAGGGTCTTTTATACAATTGAATACTCTGAGTTGCTGGAGATTGCAAGGAGTCTTCTCAAACGTCACTGCAGAGAGTACCTACCGCAAAGTTTTCTAAATGGCAAATTGTAGTATCTGTGTATTAAGAAATTCGTGCATTTATTTTAAAGTGAGGGGTTTTTTTCGGTGACAGGATCTCACTTACTGCACAGCCCTGGCTAGCATGGGCTAGGTTGGTTCTCAAACTCACAGAGATTCCCCTGCTTCTGTCTAAGTGCTGTGTGTAATTAGGGGGCATGCACAAGAAAGTTATTGTTTGTTTCAGCCTTGGATTTATTTATCTTAAGTGTGTGGGTGCTTTCCCTATATGTATATATATGTGCATCATATGTGTGCATAGTGTCCTCAGGTGGGAAGAGCATCAGAAGTCGCAGGTGCTTGTGAGGCACCATTTGGGTCCTGGAAGCCAAACTCAATAAAGCTCTCTAAACGGCTGAGCCGTCTCTCCATCTCTCCACTGCTGTGTTGTTCTGTTGTAGGTCCATAATCTTCAACCCAGACCTTTTATTTTGAAAAATCTCTCTGAAGGAAATTGTCAAACATTCATAACAGACATACACTAAGATATTCACTACAGAATGTTTAAAACTAAAACACTGGTAATATTTTACATATGAAACAGCAGCTGATGGGTTAAAATTAAACTAAGGATTCTGGATGAGAATGGATTCTTTTTTTAATGTACACAGTGAGTGAAACAAGCTATTATAGTATATTTAGGAACTTACACACACACACACACACACACACACACACACATTACACATGCACACACAATTGTGACCAGCAAAAAGAAAACTTATTATATTAACCCATGCTGCTACGTAGTGAGATAACAGGTGGTTCCAGTTTTGTTTTACTTCCTATGGCTTTCTGTGGTTCCTCTGTACCCACCCCAGCTCTGCGGCTGGCATCCAGGGTCTTCTGTGTGCTAGCCAACTGCTGGACTGCTGAAGTCCCTTCTGGTTACACACTCCCTTTAATGAGAATCTATCCTGTTACTGAAGAAGGGGCTGGAAGAAGCTGCTTCCCCATTTCTTTACTGTGGTAAATATACCAAACGTCACTTACATTTTACATTTTAACCACTTTCAAGTATCAAATTAAATACCTTGTGTAAATATTAGGGTGCTGCACAAACTCAAATACTTCTTCATAATATTGGAAGATAATATTTTAAAACCTGAGAACTACTCCACAATTGAACACTCTGTATAAAAGGCAACATGCTTGAGGAACGGGGTTATCCACCATCACCAACATTTATTTAAAAGACCTTCCCATCTTTCCTGAGACAGACTGTCCCATCAAGAAATTAGCCTCACCACTTTCTCTCTCCCCACAATCTGCAATAAGCTCTGATCAACCTCCTGTCTCTGTGGATTTACTCTCCATGACTGTGGAAGTGAGTTCATGGTATTTTTCTTTCTGTGACTGGTTTGCCTCACTTAGCACAAGGTCTTCAAGTCTCGTCCATCTGGAAGCTGGCACCAGCCTTTCACTTCTTGTTGACAATGAATATTTCATTTATGTGTATATTGTGCTTTGTTTATATTCTTTTGCTGTTGGACACCGGGGTTGTTTGGAATAATGATGGAATAATAATGAGCATTGATTATCTTTGAAATTCTATTTCTGTGATAAACACTGTGGTCAAAGGCGACTTGGGGAAGAAAGGGCTTATTTCGTCTTAGAACTTTCAGGTTACACACTGTGCTGGTTTGAATGAGAACGGCCACCATAAGGTCATGTGTTTGAGTACTTGGTCCCCAATTGGTGGAACTTTTTAGGAAGGATTAGAAGGTGTGGCCTAATTGGAGGAGGGGCATACCTGGAAGTGGGCTTTGAGGTTTTAAAAACCCATGCTAGGCCCAGGCCACCACTCTGTCTCTGTCTCTCATCTGTCTGTCTGTCTCTCAGTCTTTCTTTGTGTCTCTGTATCTCTGTTTGTCTCTGTCTCTCTCCCTTCTACTTGCAGCTTAAGGCGTGAGCTCTTAGCTGTCCCTGCCCCCATGCCTTCATCCTCCATAACAGACCCTAACCCTCCGGAACCTTAAGCCTTGGTCATGGGGGTCTTTGTCACAGAATAGAAAACCAACTAAAACATACACCATCCCTGATGGAAGTCAAGGCAGGAGCTGAAGCAGAAGCCACAGAGGAAGACTGCTTGCTGGCTTGCTCCTCAGGGTTTGCTCAGCCTGCTTTCTCATACATCCCTGAACCACCTGTGCAGGCATGGCACCTCCCACTGTGGACCAAGACTTCACAAATCAGTCAATAATAATAATAATATTTTCAATTCCACCAAAGCTTGCCTGGTAAGGGCATTTTCTCAATTGAGGTTCCCTCAAACGACTCTAGCTTGTGTCAAGTTAAACACAAACAAACAAACAAACAAGACATTGATGTACAGATCTGCTTCTAATTCTTTGGCATAGATACTTAGAAATGAAGTTCCTGGGCCGTATGATAGTCTATGATTAACTTTTTTTTATGAAACTACTGCTTTTTATCATAAAATGGCATACTTCAAATTCTAATGTGACTTAGTTTCTGAGGTTGTAGGGCAGAAAGCAGTAGTTTGATATCAGTATCTACCTGTCGTAAACTCAAGTGCCTCGAAATACTGTTTTACACGTGCCCACATCAGCTAGAGACCTAGACCAACCTAAGGAAAATGTCAATATAAATTTAACTGAGCTGCACTTTGGTGAGAATAAGCGGCCGAGTGTGGCGGGGCTGGGAGCTGGGAGACACTTTGTAATCGGCAGCTCTTTTGGAATGTTTCAAGTTGCAAAGCCACTCAGAGAGCCTTCACTGCTGTCTTTTGCCAGCACTTACATCTTTTCCTCACATTTTCACATTTCCACACACTAAAATTTCAGTTCCAGGCAAACTCCACATATTTTCATTTAAGGCTTTTTCTTTCTTTCTTTCTTTTTAAAGTCAAGATGTCACTTTGAACATTTAGTCTGAAACCCAATATTGTTTAGTTTAAAGGAGATTTTCTTAGGTAACTTGTCAGGGAAGCATGATTGATTACTTATGACTCGGATATTTTTTAAAAAATGAGAATAGTGGAATTTAATAAAATAGATTGTTTTCCCTGGAGGTTAAGATGTCTACACTGGATCCAACTTAAACAGGATGTCTAGCCTTCCTAAATTTTTCTTCAAAAAAAAAAAAACCTCTTTTTCTTATTAATCTGGCAAAAGAAATAAATCTGGCCAACAGTTGTCCAGACAAGAGGATTTCCCTTTTCATTTGCTTTGAAAAAATCTTTTAAAATCCTTGTATATAAAGAGAAGTTCTATAAATAGGAGGATAGGGATAATCTGGGTAGAAAAAAGAGAAACCTTCACAAATATCTGAGTTTCAATTTTTTTTAGTTGAACCATTGACTCACATCCCCTAAAGCCACAGGCAGCTAAGATTCACTCTAGAAAAGAAGCAATCCAGTGTGCTTATAATTGAGTGTGCTTTAAGGCGGGGTGGGGATATGGATGCAGGAATCCTGTGAGGAGAACATAAAAGTCGAATTTAGTAGACAAAGGGACTATATACAGAATGTGTTAAAAATCCCTATAAATCAACAAGAAGACAAGCGATGCCCCTTAAGAATTGATTAGAGGTTGAATATGTAACAAGAAGAGGCTGAGATGGTGACGGGGCACATAAAGATACACCCCACTTCAGCAGCAGCCCGGAAAATGTGAATTATCACAACGACAAGAAAGTGGTTCATAGCGGCGACACGAAGGTCTAAGAACATCGGGTATTAGCGTGGAAGCAGGGACATGAAGGTGCTTACACCCTGGTGGGAGTGCAAACTGGTGGCGCCACCTTGAAGAATCACTTGAAAACAAATCTAGAACAGTTAAAAAAGAAAGTGTACCGCTGGGACCCAGAAATCTTAGTGTGTGTCATGCATCCTGGAGGAGCTCCTACGTACATGCTTAAGGGAAAAAGTACAAAATTGTATGCCTAAGTGAGTAGAATTTCCAAGAGAAATACACCTGTTTGTACACACATTTAATCTCATATGGGTTTTTTTTTTTTTTCATCTACACTGGTTGAAGTGGTGCAGTTCTGTGATTATCCAATCTGAGAAGTGCAACAGGTCATCCTTGGCTAAGTAGCAAGTTCAAGACCTCTTTAAAGGAAAAAACTAAAAGCCAAATGAACTTTGTCATCCAATCACTAACAAAAAAACAGGGTTCCTGAACGCTGACAGTAGTCCCTTGTACCACAGATGCTCCTCACTGCAGCCTGAAACTTGGAGCTCCTTCCATACTGGGTATTCATGATCACTTGCCCTTACTAATTTTAATTGTTAATAATAAATGTGGCTTGGTATGGTGGCATGCACCTATAATCCCAGCACAAGGGAGGTTAGAGGCTGAAAGGTCAGAATTTAAGGTCAACTACATAGTGAATTTAAGTCCAGCCTAAGCTACATTAGACCCCGGCTTTGTCAAAACAAAAAACAATACAACAACAACAACAACAAAAATAACCAAGCCAGGCATAATGGTGCATGCCTTTAGTACCAGCACGTGGGAGGTAGAGGAAGGCTGATCTCTGAGTTTGAGGCCAGCCTGGTTTACAGAGTGAGTTCCAGGACAGCCAGGGCTATACAGAGAAACCCTGTCTCAAAAAAACCAAAATAGTGGTGATGAGGATGAGGATGACGATGACAACAACGATAATGATAAATAAAGACAAAAATATATTCCAAGAAAGTCTCCTTCATTATTCCCTCATTTTAATACTGGGGGAAATGCTTTCAAGTTCACCGTTTTCTTTATAAGTACTTATAGTGTCACCAGACGGTTTACTAGTGAAAACAATTAGTGGTCCCTTATGGGTGCCAAGCCTGTCACTGTTCACTGTGAAGGAAGACACTTCTGCGGAGTTTTCAATTGCAGTCTGTCTGCAGCCCCCAAGTATTTTCTCTGTTAGTTACTGCAAAACAGTAACCTATTGGGAAAAGTCAGGTGTGAGCCAACAGCTCTTTTGTGGACTAACATCCTTCCTTTATTTACCAATTGAAAATTAGGTAATTTGTTAAAAAAAAGAAATTAGTTATTGTAACAGAGTACTTCAGAACGGTGCTTGTAGTATGGAATTGGTCAACAGCCCTCACTTGGAGGGAGTAAGCCTAGCCACCTGCCTTCACCGCCTGGGATTTGATGCGACAGCCAGTGCAGATGAATTAGGTCTGTGTCGCTCCCCATGAACAGAGCTTGAGAACATACTATTAAATCTCCTAGTCATTGGAGCCTCTCTTAGAAGCTCAGAGAGCCAAAAAAGCCCATGGCGTGAGCCAATTTACCAACTTAAGGAGACAAATGTCTTTACTTATACTGGGTCACCATTTGTGAGAGGCAATGGGTGGGTGTCGACCCTATACATGAACTTGGACAATTTGTGGGAAGATAAGGAAAACGATGATGGTGGCTGGTCACTCCTAGCTTCTCTGGATAAATTAAAAGGGGGAAAGAATAAGGTCGCTGGTACAATTAACCAGCTTCAAGCATCTCGGAATTTGGTGAAAGGCAACAGTGAACTCGGGAACAAGAGTGACTGGCTCCAGATGTGCATAAAACAGTCTAAAGGCTTCTGAGTGTGCCCTGGAAGAGAACCGTCTCTCCAGCAGCCACAGAGCTCAGATTACAGATTATTAAACAGAAGCCCTCCCTAGAAACCGGGTGCAATTACAAATACAACCTGAGTCCCCCACCTCTGAGGCTGTTGGCAGTTAAAATAAGGGCATTAATTGGTTAATAAAAATTGGCACCCTGCAACTTGGATTGGAGATGTGTGGAAGGACCTCACGGAAGGCTCAGAACTTTGAACCAGGAGATCCCAATGAGTTCATCTCGCCTGAGGAAGGAGCTTCTTCTCATCCTCAGCAGGAGCTGTACTCCCACCCCCTGGCCCCTGAAATAGTGCCTGTTTCGGCCTTTTGCAGAAGAAATTAATCTTCATTGTCTGACATATGAGCAGTAACTTCTTCAGAAAGAAATTCCGGGCAAGACAATACTGATGTCCTGGATGACCACCAATAGATGCCTCTAGACCTACAACTAGACCCCAGTCTCAGCAGGCTCCCAGAGGGAAGAATGAAAGTGTAGTCCATAAGGAGGGGCACTACACTACTTAAGAGTCTAATGAGTTTGTTAATTCATTCAAGCATAAGTCTGCGGAATGTGTGTGTTGCGGGCGGGGGGGGGGGGGAGCGCAATGGATTTTAACGATGTGGGATAGTGATAGAAGAATCCTAAAACTAGATCAGGCTGAGTTCATTGATATGGACCCATGGAGCAGAGATCCTAAGTTTACTATGGAACCTTGTGTGGTTAACAAAGGATGTCAAACAGTTTGGTTGAGTGGTTGGCTGAAGCATTTGTCAAAAGATGTCTGATAACCCTTTGGCTTAGTGTTGGTGAAGGGATTTTTAAGATTCAGGGAAATTGCAATGCGCGAGTAGGTACGCTGTACAAAACCTAATCCCCCACGATGGGAAGGTCCAGAAACATGCCGTTCACTATCCTATAATATGCAAAATGGAAGGGAGGGGCACCAGCACATGTGAAGAGCTTTGTGCCAGACCTTAGGGTCTGAGATACTGCTACTCAGCTGAAAGAATTAAATACAATGAGATTAACTGACCCAAAGCATCAGAGGCCAGGTGACAACACTGAATTGCCAAAGGCAAGGTCATTGTAGTTATTGGAATGGGCAGCAAAGACAAAGCAATGCTCATAATGGTCAACACAGGCAAAATGATTTTTATGGTGGCATGACTCATATGGACCTTTGGTACTGGCTAATCAATCATGGTGTTTCCAGGCTTGAGATAGATAAGAAACCGACTGCATTTTTTTTTTTTTTTAAATCTGTGTAAGTGGAAAAATTCTCAAGGAAATGAAAGAGTCTACGTTGGATCTTGGCAAAATGGAACCTCATCCTGTGAACCAATTTTTAGACTCAAAGTGAAAGGTGTTCAGGTTCCCAAGTGAAGATTTAATAAAAAAAATACCTAAAGGTTTTACTGTTAGCTTTTCTCCCGTTCTTCCCCAGAAGGACCCGCATCCTTTCTACAAGGCTAACTGTACTTTGGGGGAAAGGAAACAATCAGACTTTCCAGGGTCTACTTATTGGTCTATTCTGAATGGATGCTGATTCTGGGAGATCCTAAGAAACATTGGGACCCTCCAGTTAAAGTACGGGCTATGGGTGGGGGTCATGAAACGAATGAAGTTTTGGCTGAAGTCCAACTCACAGTAGGTCCAGTGGATCCCTGAACTCATCCTGTGCTTTTTCTCCTAGTTCCAGAGTGTATAGTCGGGATAGATATACTTAGAAGTTGGCAGAACTCTCACATTGGTTCCCTGACCTGTGGAGGGAGGGTTATTATGGTTGGAAGGGCTAAATGGGAGCCTTTAGAGGTGCCCCTGCCAAAGAAAATAGTGAATAAGAAGAGCAACATTGCATCCCTGGAGGAACTGCAGAAATTAGCGCCACTATCAAAGATATGGTAGCTCCCACAATAGCCCTCTTTAACTCTACTATCTGGCCAATGCAGGAGACAGATGGACATAGAGAATGACAGTTGACTATTGAAAACTAAATCAAGGATTGACTCCAATTGCAGCTGCTGTACCAGATGTGGTGTCCTCACCTGGGCGGATGAACACATATCCTGGCAGCTATTGAAGTAGCAATGCCTTTTTTTCAGTACCTGTCCATAAGGATCACCAGAGGCAATTTGCTTTCAGTTGGCAAGGCCAGAAGTATACCTTCATGGTCTTACCTCAAGGATAAACCAGGATGTGCACAACAGCAATCTGTTATGAAATGGAAGCAGTGTATACGAGTTGTGCCTGAGGCACACGCTAGTTACATGGAGTGGTCCAAATGCTTAGGGTTTCTATTCAATTTACATTGACATAAACTGCCAAGCATACACCTATAGCCCCATGTGCTGTGCCCTGTTACCAGTTGACTGAGGCAGAGAAGACTGAGGCCTGGCTTACTGATGGTCCTGCACATTAGTTAGGCACCACTCAGAAGTGAACAGCTTTGCCATTACAGTGCCTTTCTAGGACAACCCTCAAAGACACCAATAGAGGGAAATCTTGACAGGGAGCAGAACTTTGGGCAGGACTCATGGTCATACATTTTGTTTGGGAGGAGAAATGGCCAGATGTGTGATTGTTCACTGATTCATTGGCTGTAACCAATGGACTGGCTGGATGGTCAGGGACTTGGAAATAGTGTAATTGGACAATTGGTGAGAAATACATCTGGGCAAGAAGCGTGCGGATAGATCTCTCCCAACAGGTGAAAGATGTGAAGATACTTGTGTCCCATGTAAATGCTCATGAAAAGGCAACTTCAGCAATCAAGTAGACAGGAGGATGCATCCTGTGGACAGTCAGCCTCCTTTTCGGCCATCCCTGTCCTTGTCCAATGGTCCCGTGAACAAAGTGGTGGCAGAGATGGAGGGTCTTGCATGAGCTCCACAACATGAACTGCCACCACCAAGGCTGACCTGGTTACAGCTGCTGCTGAGTGCCAACAGTAGAGAGCAACACTGAGTCCCGGATATGGCACCATTCCCTAGGGTGACCAGCCAGTGACCTGGTAGTAGATTAACTACCTTGGACCACTTCCTCTGTGGAAAGGACAATGCTTTGTCCTTACTGGAGTAGATACTTATTCTGGTTATGGATTTGCCTTTCCTGCATGCAATGCTTCTGCCAAAACCACCATCCATGGACTTACAGAATGCCTAATCCACCATCATGGTGTTCCACACAGCATTGCTTCTGGCCAAGGGACTCACTTCACAGCCAGAGAAGGGAGACAGTGGGCCCATGATCATGGAATCTACTGGCCTTACCACGTTCCCCTCCATGATAAAGCAGCCAGCCTGAGAGAAAGATGGAACGGCCTTTGGAAGACACAGCCACAGTGCCGATTAGGTGGCAGTGGCCTGGAGTGCTGGCACGGGCTTCTCCGGAAGGCAGTACATGTTTCAAATCAGCATCCAATTAATGATAGGATTTCTCCATGAGTCCAGGAGTCAAGAAGTAGAAAAGAGAATAGTTCACTATCACCCCTAGTGACCCACTAGGAAAGTTTTTGCTTCTGTTCCTGAGACCTTAAGTTCTGCTAACCAATTCTGGGGAGTGCTTCTGCCCAGAAGAGACAGTGAATATTTCTTTGAACTGGAAACTCAGCCACTCTGTGCTTCTGAGACCCATAAGCCAACAGGCTAAGAAAGGAATTCCAGTGTGAGGAGAGGTGATTGATTAAGACCATCAAGGGAGCAACTGGGTTGCTTCTCCACTATGGAGGTGAGGAAGAGTACATCTGGCGTCCAGGAGATCCTTCAGGGCGTCACTTGGTGCTACTGTGTCCTGTGACTAAAGGCAGTGGGAAGCTGCAACAGCCTAATCCAGGCAGGATGGCAAAAGGCAGGAACGAAGCCGCTTCCCCATGAAAGAGCCAAGGTCTGCTGAGGTGCTTGCTGAGTGTGGCAGAAATACAGAATGGGGAGTAGAGAAAGGTAAAATAAATGCCAGCTAAGGCCATGTGGCCAGTTGCAGAAACAAGGATTATAATCAACATGAGTGTTTCTGTCATATTTTATTAAGAATATTTTTGTACAGACATTTGTGTTTCCTTTTAAAATTGTTTTTATCATATAATGCGACATTAGTTAAAAGGCTACCTGTGGCTATTGTATTTACGTTTTGAGATACTCAAAGAATGTCCCTCCAAGGGACTTTGCCACCTATCCCAATTTTTGTAATGTGTTTGCAGTTATATGAGGGATAGTTATATCATGTTAGGCATAATTATAACCTAATTATTGTTTTCATTTAGAAGTTAAGTATGATGTAAGGAGATACGATCGTGTGTCGAACTGACAAAGGGTGGACTTACGGTTATTCTTGGTTGTCAACTTGACTACATGTGGAATTAACTAAAACACAAGTGATTGATGGGTACACCTGTAAGGGATTTTTTTTCTTTTTCTTTCTTTCTTTCTTTCTTTTTTTTTTTTTAAGACAGATTTTCTCTATGTAGCCTTGGCTGTCCTGGACTCACAGAGATTCCCCCTGCCCCTGCCTCCTCCCTGAGTGTTGGGATTACAACTTCTGCCACAGCAACCAGTTTATCCATATCTTTTGTGGTGCGAAAATCCACATTTAATCCAGATCTTTTGAGGTGGGAGAATCTACGTTTAATCTGGGCCACAGCTTCTGCTGGCATCCCATATAAAGGACACAGAAGAAGGAAACTTGCTGTCTTTGCCTGCTTGCTGGTAGTCCATCTCTTCCCTGGCATTAATGCCTACTTCAGGGTTCTGGTGTATACTGAAGACCAACTGAGACACCCAGCCTTGTGACCTGAGTACTGGATTCGCTGGGAGACAGCCATGCTGGACTAACCAGACCTCTGCCTATGAGCCACTCTAATAAATCCCATATGCATAGATCCATTCTGTAAGTTCTGGTCCTCTGGAAAACCCAGACTGATACAAGATGTAACTCAGTAGTAGACACTTGCTTAGTACATAGATAAGATTCTAAATTCAAGCTATTAAAAAAAGTTTTCCAGTAATAAAATTAGGACATTGGCAAACATTTACTGAGTCCTTTCTAGGTGCAATCCCACTCCTCAGCTGTGCTGGTAAAAGAAATGACAGAGAGTCCGGAGAGATGTCTAGTTGGTTAAGAGTGTTTCCCCGCTCTTGCAGAGGACTTAGATTTTGTTCCTGCACACATGGTGACTCCCAACCATCTGTAACTCCAGCTCTAGGGGATCCAATGGCCTCTTCTGGCCTCAGGCAGACCTGCATGTGGGCTTCTGGCCTCAGGCAGACCTGCATGCGGGCTTCTGACCTCAGGCAGACCTGCATGCATGGTTCTGACACCAGGCAGACCTGCATGTGGGCTTCTGACCTCCCGCAGACCTGCATGCGTGCTTATGATTTATGTGTGGACGTGTATGCCATAGCATGTGTGCTGGGCTCACAGGACAACTTTGTGGCATCTGATCTCTCCTCCTTTTTTTGTGGGTTCCGGGGATCGAACTCAGGCCCACAGGTTGTGAGTGTTTTATAGTGCCTTAGCCATCTTGTGTGCTAAGCCTTCTCGTCAGTCCCAGAAGAAGATTTTTGCCCTGAGGGAAATAGCTTAAGAGACCACCACCTTCACCTTTTAGTGTGTGTCCTTTACTGCAACCCGTCTTTGCAAATATAACAGCATTTTAAAAGGTCTCTGCCTACTTAATGTTAACTTAAGAAATATGAAGGAGGAACATGAGATTGGGACACATGGATGAGAGAGGATTGGGGAGGAAGAGAGGAGTCTGCCACAGACCTCTGGAACAGAATGAACGCATCCATGCCCTGCCGCTGTAGAGGATGGATGTACCCTTGCAGCCGTGGCCCCTTGGAAGCGAAGAAACAAGCATCTGCTGATGTCCGATAAACAGGCTGACGGGATGTTTTGTTAAGCATGGGCGGTACCCAGGCTGGGATGATTTGATTCGTGACTTTTTTTTTTTCAGCGTTACAGTGGTATGACAGAGATGTGACTGCAGGAAAAAAACTGTGCTTCAATTTAGAGTTGTGGTCTCTTCCTGCATTGCTGATACGCAATACGGTTTTCCCTTGTGATGCCCAGTCCCGAGGTCAGGAGGTGCAGCAACCATCTGCAGTGTTGCTGTGGCTGAGCTGCGGTGCTGGAAGGTCCACCCGTAATATAGTTGGACTTAGCATATTTTCAATTTGTGGTGATTTTCATCTGGAAACTGACTGCATGGTTTTCTGAGGGGCACCTTTATAAAAACCATACTGTGGATTAAACAATCTTTGTATACATCTTCTGATGGCCCAGTGTACAATTTATTTAACACCTACCACGAGGTAGACCTGCTGCACTAGGTACCCGTTATGCCAGAGGAATAAAAACCTCACTCTTTAAGTAGCAGATCTTTAAGTAGAGACAGTGGGTAACTTGACTGCAAAGTCAGGATGCTGCTGTCCTCATTACAAGCCCAGTTTTTCACCCGTCACCCAACAGCATGCATACAGTGTGTCTTTGGCTTCCCTGGCCAGAGGCCCAAGGGTGGGCTGTGTGAATGCATTTCCAGGCTGAGTGCATGGTCTTTATCCTAGTCCCAGGGATCTGGTATTCCGCAGAAGGGTTATAATTGCTGGGAGATGTGAGTCTTATTTTTCTCTCTAGCTTGCCTATCTTGATCCACTGTTCCAATGCTGCCACCACAGCCTTTTCAAGGTGTCCCTCTCCAGTGTGCCTGGAACTCTCTGTCCTCCCCAGGGCAGGGAGAGCAGCGAGGGAGCTTTAGGATTCTATTCTGACAGCGGGTTTCTGATTGTAGTTTTCTTCTTTTGCCTGTGTTGCCATGAGTGCCCCTTAGAGGGAACAAGGAAAGATGTGAGTGTCCCAGCCTGCCAGCAGGGAAGCGGATGGACTGTGCAGTGGACCAGGACTTGAAAAGCCTCAACTCACAAAGTCAGCTCTGCAAATAATATACAATTTTGGTTTAAATACTGTAATAAGTTGAAGCATTTATTTGTAGCTAAAATATTTTATTCTCTCTCTCTCTCTCTCTCTCTCTCTCTCTCTCTCTCTCTCTCTGTGTGTGTGTGTGTGTTTGTGTGTGTGTTATATGAGTATGTGCATGTATGTGTGTGTGTACGTGTGTGTGAGTGTGTGCATGTGTCTGAGTATGTGTATGTGAATGTGTATATGTGTGTGGTGTGTATGTTTTAGTGAGCATGTGGTATGTGAGTGTGTGTGTATGTGTGTGTGAGTGTGTTAGCATGTGTGTGAGTGTGTGCATGTGTGTATATGTGTGTGGTGTGTATGTGTGTGGTGTGTATGTGTGTGGTGTGTATGTGTATGGGTGAGGATGTGGGATGAGTGGTGTGTGTGAATGTGTGTATAGTATAGTTTTGACTGCAGGGATATTTGTGTAGCTGTCATAGGACTTTGTAAAAATCCAGTTTCAGGAATTGAACTCAGGTCGTTGGATTTGCATAGCAAGTGCTTCCCCTACTGAGCCATTGTTCTGACTCCTTTTATCTTTCTAAAGGAACCAAGGATGACTCAATGGCTAAGAGCACTCACTGGCTACTCTTCTAGAGAACCCAGGTTTGTTTCCCAGCACCCATGTGGCAGTTCCAGGGGATCCCTCTTGTGGCCTCCATGGATACCAGGGGCAGCATGCACAGCCATATATCTTTTCAAATAATTATAAATGAACATGGATGGCTAATGGGGCAGGCCAGGGAGTGTCACTGTGATGACAGCAGGGAAGGAGAGGCCTAAGGGATCTGTCAGCTCACGCTCAGAGTTGCAGCCTTCAGCAAGGACTCACTGTTGCTTCACAGAGGTGCAGACTGTTGCATCTACCAACATTATGCTGCATGTCGCCAGCTGAGAAATTCTCCCTCCAAGCAATTTAGCCCAGTAGCAGAAAGCTGACTTAGGAGCCACGGTTGGGTTTGGGGCAGCATTCTGAATTAGAAGGAACCAGAGCACCTTGGAGAAAGAACTGACTCTAGACCAAGGCAGGAAACACAGGAGAACTTGGGGCACCCTATAGTGGCAGAAAGTGAACATGCCAGAAACAAAACCCAAAGTGATAAAGGAGGCTTGAAGAGACTCAAGAGGCCACTGAGATTACCCCCAGGGACCAAAGCTGGATCGCTCCGAGCAACACGGTACATAGAGTCGTATTGAAATAAAAATGAAATGATAGCATGAAAATATGAAATAAATACCCACAAACCCATTCTGCTAGAGATAAATGACCAAATAACTAAGCGGGAGGAGAGCTCTCCAAATAATTTACACAGGACACTCAGACCTTAAGGAAGGAGGGGGAATACAACTCTCCACTTCTTAAATGTGGGTGGCCCACGGTCACTTTCTTTCCAAGAATATGGCGCGTGACAAGGGATGGTGGACCTGTCACACTGACAGTTACATACTCTTCATACAATGCATCAAGAATGACACTTTATCGCCATTGTCTTCTCCCCCCAAACACATCCCCTGGTCTAATCATGGGGGAGGACATATCAAAATATGAGGGACATATTATTTAAAAAAAAAAAAGAACTGAGAAATTGTCACGGTCAGGAAGAGTCACAATTCAAGAATGTCCTGGATGGCATCTCAGGTAGAGTTGGAGAACTGGGAGAAAACCATGGGACTTTGGATAAAGTTTGGACTTAGTTAATAATAATAATAAATAGTGATATATCAAAATTGGTCTGTTAACTCTGACAAAAGGACTATGGACATATAAGGTGTTAATACAGAAAGCTCAAGGTGGCTACACAAGACTGCCCCCCACCATGTTTATAGTAATTCTGCAAATCCTTAACTATTCTCCAATAAAAGGTTTTTAAAAGGCAAAGGAAGAACAAGATTGATCCAGAATGCAGCAAAGAATGTAGCCAGCCAGCGAGGTTAGCAGTAGTGACACTGTGCAGTTCACTATTTTTCCTTTTAAAGAAATAAAATGTTGAGAACATAGTTGGGATTACTCGCCACTCTCCTAATCTCTTTTCATCCCTGACTATACAGCCTGAAGCTGTTCCTGAATTTTTCCTGTGTTTTTCACTCTTGCTACATGTGTATGTCTCCAGTAACAATGGGTCCTATTGTCCCTGGGTCGCCAGTTACATAAGGAAGACATAGGTTATTTAACCCAGGTGAATCACCTTGTTGATTCATTTAGATTCGGTTCCTTCATTTTAACCTCTGTATAGTATTCTAATATATAAACAAAGCCTGCTCTTCCTCCTTCCATGGAGGGACAATTAGATTGTTTCCACAGACTATGCCAAATGTTATGAGCAAACTATTTTCTTAACCTCTGCCTTACTTGCTTTAACCATTTTCCTCAATGAGACTGACTAGAAGCAAGTTCCGATCTCCGAATTTGGCCCATTGGATCTGGACCCCAAACCTCTTTCAGGAGTGGTTTGATCAGGATTTTCCAAATACAAGACACATTTGATATCCTTTTGAGCTCCTGCATCTTCAACTGTAGAGAAATCCCTACTCACTTAAAAGCAAATCCAAACTCTTTCAGTGGTCCATGGGACACAGAGATTCCAACATAGATTTAAAATCCAAGTGTTGGATTAGAGTGGGAAGGGGCTACCAATGTCACATCAGCGTTGTCTCGGTCCATCAGCGGTTTCTTGGGATAATTTCTCCCTAAGGTGTGGGTTTAGTGTCTGCACACTCCTAAGAATGGGAGAGGGCTCTCTATCACACAAACCGCATTCCTACCAGAGAATGAAAACAGTCCAGTTTATTTATCTTGGTAGGAAAAGATGGGATGGTCTTGTCCTGTGCATTAGGCACTAGGATCAGTTCTAACAGTTATTTCTCAAGTATTTGAAATCAAGGGCCCTATACGACTTTTCGCAGCATCTGTGTATCTCCATCCATGCTCTCTGAATGTAGGAGTCAGCCTGTTTCTATGTCCCAGTGTCAGTGCTGGATTCTTTACTCCATCAGAGATCCTTCAAGGATGGAAAGAAACAACTCAATTCCTCAGATGTGGCCGCTGCACTAGCTAGCCAAAGGTGTATCTCCTGTTCAGCAGCCTGTTCTTAAGGCCAGAGATAAAGTCAGCTCTCAGGAACCTTACAGATTGGTACTGCCGTTAAAGATATAGAAGAGGCAGGGCAGAACGGTTCTTTAATCCCAGCACTTAGGAGGCAGAGGCCAGTGGATCTCTACGAGTTTGAAGCCAGCCTAGTCTACCAGGCCAGCCAGGACAACACAGTGAGCTCCCTGTCTTAAGCATGTAATTTTATCTTACAGAAGAAGCTTCCACTGGGATTTAATACTCCAAAAGAAGTTTTGTGGGAAGGTTCTCAGGTGAGGTTTACCTTTTGTGGGTTACCTGAGGCAGCTTTGTCCTGCTTAGGGTAATGTTTTTGCTTGTCTTTTCAGACTCAAATTCTTAGGGGCATATATCTGGGCATTCAGAAGCACTAAATATATTTTCTAATCTAAGGAACACTAATTTGTAAATAAACAAAAAAACAAAAGAAAAAACTCTCCTAGTGAATCAAGACAAAGAGCCACCATTCTCTGAGCCAGGGTACGTGACCAGTATAGTGATTCATAGACTGCTGGTCACTTGACAGAGAAGGCAAGGTACCTTATAAAGGCTTTAGAATATATTCCAAAGGTGTCACGGCATCTTTGAGCTGAAAATTCTGTGTCAGCATTGTCATTTCATGGCAAAAATGACCAAACGGTAGAGGGACTTCACAGAGATCCACACAGCTTAGCAGAGTTAAAAGGAAGGGGCTGGGAGGAGGTTTAGTGTGTCTCTCACTGGCACACTGTGTCGCTGCTCAAACGTCTTGGAGCTGCCGGCATTAATCAGAGGAAACAGACATTTCATTTCACCCGAATCTTCATGTAATTGCACGCAGATGCCTTGCAACACCGGAGAAGCATCTTTTGCACTGTCTGCCATGCAGGGGATCCTTGCTATTGATATGTCTGAAAGTTAATTACATGGAGGACAAATGACGGCACACCTGTCTCTGGAACTAACCACTGCAAATAACTGAAGGAGATTGCACTCACAGACACGCGGGGTATGTCTGTTCATCTTCTCGAAGGTTATCATGTAGGGCATGAGTCATGTTCACTTTTAAGTCAGGTACCCTCATGCCAACCTGCTTCCGGCGGGGTGCGGCCACAGAAGCCACAGTCTCCACCTTGGCTCAATGACTGTCCCAATGGTGCCTGTCACTCGTAGCCCAGGCCTGGGGTTTCCAGGAACATTTCCTGTTGGTTATTTCACCCAACAAGGTGCTGAAAGCAGCCCCAGGAAGATGTTCTCTTGACTGGTTTTCAAACAAATGCTTTTGTAATCTCCACTCGGAGGAATACAGCACATTTGCCTCAAAAGTTCGCTGTCGGTGAAGGCCAAATCAGAAAAGTTTGTCAGTTAGCTGGGTGTGGTGAATCATTCCTGTAAGCTCAGTGCTAGGGAGGCTGAGACAGAAAGATCAAAAGAGTCAGGAGTTCAAGGCCAGCCTGGGCTATGTGAGACCACATTTAAAAAAAAAGAAAAAAGAAAAAGAAAAAAAGAAAGGAGAAAAAGGGAAAAATCCCAAATTGAGCACAAACAGATCTCTAGCTGCTTGTGGCTGTGTGGGGACAGGAGCAGCCACATCCTGCCACACCGCACCATCTACAGAGCCAGCCTGGGCAGGAAGATTGTGGAGTTTACAATTTCTACTAACTTATATAGAAGCAAAAAAAAAAAAAAAAAAAAAAAGGGGGCGCCAGGATAACCTTTTTAAAAGATAGCTGTAGAGTTTTCAACGTTTAAATTCAGATATGATCACATCTAATGAAGTACGTCTTGATTTTCGGTTAATACATATACTAACATAGAGAACAAGCTGCCTGGGACCAGCCTGTTGCCACCACCCCAGAAAATTCTTTGTTTCTTTTTTCTTCTGACTCGAAGTTACTCACTCCCTACCCACTGAGGGCAAGAACCAAATTTTGGTTTTGGTTTCCTAGATCCATTTTGCCTGCTCCTGAATTTTCTTTGAACGGTCTAATACACTATGTACTTTTTTGTGTCTGGCTTATACACTCCACTTTTGAGACTTGTCCGTGTTTTCAAATGGATTAGCAGTTAGCTCCTTTTTTATTGCCAGGTACTATTGTGTTAGAGGATTGTTTACCTATTCTTCTTTTGAAGCACATTTGGGTGGTTTCCAGATTTTCAATATAATGAATAAACTGGCTGCTAGCACCATCATACAGCTATTTTTGTGAACATATTTTATTGCTTTTGGCTAAAATCTAAGGGTAGAAATGCCAGAGCCTAAGTTTAGGGCATGTTTAACCTTTCTAGAAACTGCCAGTTTGTTTTTCACAAATGAATTTTTTGTTAATGAAGCCGATTTTCCTACAAAGTAAATTCTCTTATTTCATTTTAGGATTTGATTTGTCTTAAGGCATTGTATGGGTATACACTATTCTGAAACATATTCTTCAGATTAATTACATCGCCTCGGTTTTTTTTTTCCCCTTTAAAAAATATTTCCGGTTGTTTACAAAACAAATTAAAATCTGAAAGATTCATATTGAAAAACTTTAAATCTTTTACATGCTTTGTTTTCTTTAGAATTCAATATATGCAAAAACATTCTTGGAACATGTGTTAGCCATAATCACAAAATGGAGGTTTGTAAATCCTTCTTTTCCAAGAACGTTGTGTGTGTTCCAAGGATTCTCCCATTTCCTCCAAGAAAATAAACACCCTTCCTTCATCCTTTGTAGAGTTGATATACTTATTTAGATAGCCAGGCACTGAAATTTGTTGCTCAAAACAAAACTTTTCTTTTCTTTTTCTTTGTATTTAAGAGCTTCATCAAAGATGGTGCTATGCTGTGTGTCTTTCTAGAACTTGAAGATGTTCTTCTCAGCATTGTGTCTGGAAGATCCTGCCCATGATGTCTGAGACTGTAGTCCACCCCCTTCCTCTGGACTAAGATTTCATTCTGGAAACAGATCACAACATACCTGTTTTACTTATTACATTTGTCAGTTATCTGGGCTGTGCCTATGTGTTCACCATGTCCGTGTTACATCTATTTGGAGTCTGGTGCATTCAACAGGATAGTTAGAGCTGAAGCTGTTATCAAATTGAAAGCTTTTTTTTTTTTTTTTTAATTGAAAACAAGAAGCCCGCTTCTGCTTAAAAAAAAAAAAAAAAAAAAAACCAACAGGTAAGATGACTGAAGAAAATGGTGTAAAACAAAATTATCTGAGTTTATTTCCAGGGTGGAAGAAAAGTTAAGGTTGATTAGGTAGGCAGAAGATCATCTTAATGAAATTGAAAGACATTTTTTCAATGTCAAGGTGGAGAAAGCCTAAAGACAAGGTAAGTTCCATCTCATGTTCCAGATATGAACCTCTTAACTTCTCTGTCTAAAAGTAGACATCTTATTGACATCCTACTACTTAAAAAAAAAAAAAAAAAAACATTGCAAAATTCACAGGTAATTATTTCTAGTAAACAAACAAGCAAACAACTAAAAGGCAATAGAGTAAACCTCTGCATCCCCTACAAATAACTATTAGTTATTTCTCTTTGTTCTAGATACTTATTTTGCAGGAACAAATGTGCAAACATTTTCATAACTCATATTAAAAGCATACTGCATTTAAATATTTTATGCAGCACAAACCTAAAAAGCACTGCTAAACTTCATCTTAATCTACAAACATGCAACAAAACGTTCTGAAATCAAATCTTTGTACTTAAAATGTAAGCTCAGAGTACCAGGCTGGGCTTAAGACCCCCTTCGATGCAGGGAATGCTCTGGAGCATTGAAAAATTAGAAGACTGGATTTGTATCTTTAAATGATACATCTAAATTAAAGGTTTATGTATTTATTTCTTAACGTTCAGGAACACCTAAAACTGAAATAATTTATTTTTTTAAAAAAGGCAAGTTTCAGCTAAACAAAAATAGCACTACATGTATAATTTTCTTTCTTTCCTTTTAAAATGTTCCTTCTATAGAGTCGATTCACTGAACGTAGCCCAAAATTTCCAAGGGAAAAACTGATTCAGGCGATAGAGAAAAACATGGGCTTAGTTTCCTTTACGGTAGCTTTTGATTTGTTTTCGGCTCTGAGTTTCATAAAAATCCCTTAGGAAAGATGGGATGCCTAAGTATCATGCCGAAATCTTTTACTTTTCGAGCAATGAAAGGAACCTTTCTTTGCTACAGAACTGGTCCCTTCCACCAACCAGACAGTCCGACTGTTTACGATACAAACACTTCTATTTCATGCAGACAGTCACAACTCCTATGAGCCATCTTTTTATTTATCGTGGATATCAATTAGCCTGAGTCATGAAGCCCGACCGCATTAAGGGCGACACGTGATCCAATCACTATTTTTAAAAGTCCACGTATTTCAAACTCCTTTCTCCAGCCATCGCTGGCTCTCCCGCCCCCGCCTCCCCCCCCCCCCCCCCCGCCCCCACGCCCCGGCCTGGCCTCCGCAGTGTTTGTTCGTTAGATGGCAGTCCCGGGGAAGCCTGGTCTTGGGGGAAACCTCTCTTCTGGCACATTCGAGAAAAACCAACGAGGAGACTTGAGCTGGTGCTAGTTTCTAGTCACTTATGGATCAAATGAAGCAAGAGGGAAGCAGCGGGGGGCGGGGGCGGCGGGTTTTGAGGCAGGTGTGGGTAGGTTTCTGCAGTGGCTACAGATGCAGGGTGAGTGCAGCACATTCACAGGTTGGGAACCTAGCCAGGCAGCGCGGTCTGGGTTAGGGGACCCGCCTGCAATCCTTTCCCTGGGAACCCCTCGGACACGCCCCCCAGCTCCGGGTTCCCGCAGCCGGGCACGCGCTGCGGTCCCTCACCGCAGCTGCCCACGTGGTGGTGCACCGAACAGCGCGATGCGGTGGAGCGCCCTCAGGGCGGGAGTGGGATGGAGATGGGAAGCCCGGCCAGCTAGACCTAGCCGAGTCGGTCCCCGACTCGGGGCCCCCACATTTCCTCCCCCGGAGGGAGGGAGGGAGGCGACATTCCCCGAGCCAGCCTTCTCGGGTGGCCGCTGCGCCCTCTGGCGGCCGCGGCGGAGACGCGCCCTGGGCACGAGGGGCCGCCTGTCTGGGTCCCCTTTTCCTGGGCTCGGGGCCCGCGGTGGAGTCGCCGTGCTCCGAGAACAGAGCCACGCGGACCGCACCCTGTCCGCTCCTCGACAGCGTGCAAGCACCGGAACACCCGGGGAGCGCCGCCATGGGCGCCCAAGCCTGGCGTGGAAGTGGCATAGCAGTCTTCAGGGGTCCCCTTTCCCTCAGGTGTGCCCCTCCTGCCGCGCCCGGGCTTTCCACCACGCTGCGAAAAGAAAAATGCCGCATGCACGCTCTTATTTATTTATTTTGCAACAGCTGCAAGAAACAATGAAGCTTTTTCACGGAGCGGGCTGGCGCGCTCTCCAGCCGCGTTGTTGTTGTTTTCAATGAAGCTCCAGGGCCGCACTCCCCGCCCACCGCACCCGCAGCCCGCCCGCCCAGCCGCCGCCTCTGGAGCCACGGAGTCCCACCGGCGCCCCGGGCATTGTTTTTTGGAGTCCTGCGGGAGGGGAGGGTGCATACAGGGCCGGCCGGCGCAGTGCGGGGTGGGGGCGGAAGCGTGGGCGCGCGCGCGCGTGGCTCAGTGAGCGCGCGGGGGCCGACGCGGGTGGAGGCGCGGGGGGCGGTGCCTCCCCAGCCGGGCTCCCCACGCCCGCGCTCCGCTCCGCACGTCCCTGCGATCCCGAGCTCCGGCTCTTGGCGCCTGCCGAAGCCCGGGCCCAGCCCTCGGCGCGCCGGGACTGCGGCTGTGGCCGCTTGGAGTGTGCGCGCGGGCACGTGTGCGCGGCCCCGAGAGCGCGCGCGTCGAGCCCCCAGTGTGTGGCGGCGGCGCGGTGAGGCTGAGGCTCTTGTTTACCAGCATTAACTCCGCTGAGCGGAAAAAAAAAAGGAGGGGGGGAACCGAGGAGGAGCGAGCGCACCGGGCGAACTCGAGAGAGGCGAGCGACAGGGAAGCCGTCAGCAAGCCTGTCCCGGCGCGCCCGGCGCTCGCAGACCCTCGGCCCCGCTCCCCGGACCCTCCACGCCTCTCCCGTGAAGGCGAGAGCTCCACGGCGCCCGGCGTGCTCGGCTTTGACCTTCAGCGAGCGGGAGCCCCCGCGCACGGAGTCGGCGGCGGGTGGGGGCCGACACGGGGCGGCGGGAGCGCTGAGCGCTGCGCGGCGGCCGCTTTGTGTGTGTCCTGGATTTGGGAAGGAGCTCGCGGCGGCGGCGGCGGCGCTGAGGGAGGAGGCGGCGGCGAGCGAAGCCCAGAGGAGGAGGAGGAGCCGGAGGAGGGGGAGCCGCTCATTCATTTCCACTCCGCATTTCTGCCCCTCGCCGGCCTCGCCCGCGCCCGGGACTTCGGACCAGTCTCGCCAACTGCGTCGCGCTCTCCTGCCTCGGAGACTCGAGCGGTCGCTCCCTCCGGGCATCCGGGGGCGTTTGTCCTCGCCTGCTGCGATTTGGGCTTTGCTCCTCTTTCTGTACAGTTTTTCCCCCCTCTTCTGCATCTCTGGGTTTGCAAATGGAGGCCGACGACGCCGACAGCCCGCCCCGGCGCGCCCCGGCTTCCCGACTCCGCCGCGCCGTGGGCCGCTGCTGCCGGCGCTGAGGGGCCGCCCCACGCCACCCTCCCTGTCCACGCCGCCCTCCGAGGATCGTCGCCTGCGCTCTTGTTTTTAAGACGAGAGTGAGGACTGAGTTGGAGACTTTTTCTTTTCTTTCATTTTTTTTCTTTTAATTTTTTTTCTTTTCTTTTTTGAGAAAAGGGAATTTCGTCCCAAATAAAAGGAATGAAGTCTGGCTCCGGAGGAGGGTCCCGGACCTCGTTGTGGGGGCTCGTGTTTCTCTCCGCCGCGCTCTCGCTCTGGCCGACGAGTGGAGAAAGTGAGTATTTGCCCGCCGCCCGCGGCCACTGCGGGAACTTTTCCTCCGAGGGGCTGCGCCCTGTTAGGGGAAAACCAGTTGCCACGGGCGCAGCTGTCGGACTTTGGGGCTCGGGAGCGGAGGGTGGGGCTCTCCCGGAAGGCCGGAGCGGAGCGGGGCCCTAGTTCATGGCTCTAGATCCCCCCCCACCGGCTCTAGTTCAACGCATCTGCGCGCGGGAAGGGCCTCGGGGCTTTCTCTTTCGCTGTCCCGGGAGCGCTGTCCTGCGCGCGGCCTGGTGGGTGGGCAGAGCTTGCTCCCCAGCGCTTCGGGAAAGCCCACGCGTGGGCACTTCATGGGAGAAGTTGGCGTCTGGGTGGGCCCAAGGACCCTGTACCCTCGACACCCCCTCCCATCCTGACGTGCCCGCTTCCCACCCAGCGCCCATCCCGCGCAGCGCACCATGTTGACAGCACCTTTGGAGCTTCCACGAGTGGCTGCTGGGGTAGACCTAGTGCACCGTGGCAGCGAGCGGGAGCCTCCTGCCCCGCGGGGCGCAAGTTATCTTTGAGGGGAAGGTGCGGGGTGGGGAGGCCTCGCCGCCCCAGGACACGTTTCCAAACATCGTGGCGCGGCCTCTTGTCGCCCAACTTGTTTGGCCCATCAGGCCCTTTGGGGTTTTGGCCTTTCACTTCTCGGGCCTGTAGGCGTCTAGTCCCCCCCTATCCCCCACCACAGCTTAGTGACTCGGGGTTGCCCAGTGTGGCCCTGGGGTGCAAGGTGTGCTGCTCTGGGGTTTTCCTTAGGTATGAGCTTGGGACCTTCTTCATATTCCTGAGGCCGGCGCGCGGGGGGTGGGGGGGACGACGGCGGGCGGCGGGGGCATGGGATTTCCCAGCTTAGAGGGTCCTTGAGCAGACTCTAATTTTCTATCCCGCCCTGGACACTTCTTAAAAGAGTCTAAGAGGTGGTAGGGACATGAGCCCATGTGCAAAGCCGACGTGCTTTTCCACACACACACACACACACACACACACACACACACACACACACGTGCTCTCAGCGCGGATTTAGGTGCATCCACAGCTACACGGCCACGAGGGGACACACCTGGACTCCTGGCCTGGGCTAGAGGTGTCACATGCGGTGGTTGGAGCTGCGTCAGGATCTGTTGAGTGGTACAGGAGGGGTGGTTGTTTTGTTTTGCGAGCGCGGAGCTCTGGCCTTGGTTTTGTTGTGGCCAGAGTTGTGTTGCACTGCCAACCCCCGCCCCGCACTTCCTTTGTCCGTACTTAATAAGCAGTATCGCTCCTCGCCCGCTATCGCCTGCTATCTGATAGCTTTTGTTTTGGTGGTGTCGGGTAGGAGTGGGTGGGGGTGGGGGGAGAAGGTTGTCTCTGGGAGTGAGAATTCTTCACAGTGTATGGGGGCAGGAGGAGGAGGAGGAGGGGGTTTTGTTCTCGAGAAAAACAGTGTGGCATACTGGTACTTTTAAGACGGTAGAGTAATTTGAACACGATTAAAAGTTTAAATGCAGTCTTCGAGTTGGGGCTGGGGAAGTGAGGGCGTGCAAATGAGTAATGTTTGGCAGAATGTATGCAGGTGGTGCCCATTAACTTCGAGAAATCACGACCCAGCCTTGAGTTAGAGAGGGGGGAGACGGTGGAGGCTGCACGGGGCGTGCGGGCCCACCACTAGGGTAGTTCACAAAGACTGTTTCTATAAACAAACCCTTGAGCCTCTTTTAAGAAACGTCTGCGATGGAGTATCCCCAGATCTTTAAAGAACTATAGCTATTTACTGCCTAGAGTAAGGCGCAGACTGGGGCCAACTCCACAAATCTGGGCTCTCCTGTCCTTTGTTTTCCAAACTTTGAGCACACTGGATTGGGCGGAAGACCTTCTACTTAGGCGGTTAGTTGGTGTTTGGGGGCAGGGAGGATTTCTAGCCTTTAAGGGCTAAATATGGCTTAGGAATCACTAGAAACAGTCCGTTTGACTGTCGAATCCTGTTGTACTGTGTACTTTCTCTACTTTTGTTATTCAATTGCAGATGTTCTGAAATGCAAAGTGGCAGCCATGGCCTTGCTTCTTGGCCCCCCCCCCCCACAGGCATCTGAGACTGGATGGGGTTGGGTCTTCATTAAGAATATTCTTCTTCCCCCAGAAGGAGGGCCGCAGGAGAAGGGTCCTTCATTACGTATTATTTTAAATCCCGTGATGACCAGGCTCTTCCTTGAGGCTTTTCTTTTTTTTTCTTTTTTCTTTTTTTTTTTAAATGAGGGTCAGTTCCTTAAGATGGTTTGGTTCTAGCTCCTCGGGATCCTGGTTAGGGCCTGCCCAAGTCCAGACTCAGTCGGTATTTGCCCTTCCCTCCTCTTTACAGTTTAAGGGGTTGAGTTTTAGCCTGAAAGGTGCCAGCTAGATCGCTTAACTCAGGAGTAAGCCCCTCTGTGTCCGCAGAGGCGGTGAGCGGTGCAGGTCCACTTGCTGGTATTAGGTTTAGGGATTGGTCATTGTTTAGAGTGTGACAGCGGTGGGTGCGGTGTTTTGATCTTTCACTTGGGATGGTGGAAGGTTCTTGAAGCAAAGGCAGCCCTACAGACATGTTTGCTTTTGTAGCAGGAGACTGAGCAGACCTACACGAGGGGCTGTTTTCTGTTTTGAGAGGAATCAGCATGCACTTTATAGAGTTGTTGTGGTCGGCTCCTAAAAAGGATATAGTTCTCTCTCTCTCTCTCTCTCTCTCTCTCTCTCTCTTTCTCTCTTTCTCGCGCAGGGCACGAGGACATCCTATAGGCAGAGGGATGGAGGTATGTGGAATGCTGCTGTTTAAAGAAGTTAGTGCTTTATTACCTACCAGGAGAGGCCAGAATAAGAACTTTTGAGAGACTCTAACTAGTAATTTATAGTTTAGGTTTTTCTGCAGGGAGCTAGCAAGTCAACTGTATTTTATGGAGGGGTAGGCTGGGTGGAGGTGGGGGGGGGGGGTTCAAGGCTTGAGAAGTTTAAAAGGCCCTATGTTTGGATTATCAAAAAGATTAGAAAAGAGATATGCTGGCGTTGAATAGTGGGGCCTTTAACTACTACAGATAGAGAAAGTAAGTTATAAAACGCCACATCTTGTACAATTCCATGTATGAGAAATGTTTAGCCAATCCATAGAGAAAGACAAATTGCTCTCCAGGTGCTGGAGGAAGACAGGTTGGGGCGTGATGGTTAAGGGGTACAGGATTTTGGGGGGGGGCGGAGGTTGATGAAAATGTTCTAGTCTTAGTTTGTGGGTGATGGTTGTACAGCTCTTACTATTTTAAAAAGCATTGACTTGTATGCCTGAAAACAGTTGACTCTCAGGGTATCTGAGTGACATCGGAAGCTGTCTTTTTGTTTTGTTTTGCTTTGCTTTTTGTTGTTAAATTTGCGAAGACTGAGGATAATACATTGTGCCACCTAAGCTGTAAGATTTGCCTAACCATTAATGCAGGTTGGTGAAGCTCTTTTTTCCCCCCCTATATTCATGAGCTTTTAAGAGTCATGAATTACTGCAATACAACAAATTGATAATTGAAGCTGTAACAGCAGGGATTGGAGCAGACAAGCAGAGAAAAAAGAACCCTGGTCTCACTTAGCCTGGTAATTGAAGGATTGGATTTAAAGCAACAACACACAAATTCTAACAACAGTGTGATTTTTTTTATTTTTTACTTTGACAGTAAAAAATCCTCAAACTTGAACCTGAAAATGAAAATCTGTAGGATTTAGGAGCCCAGGCAAGGGGTCTGCTTATAGCTTTCTGGCAAGGAAATAATGGTTTCTTTAGAGGAGGAAAGGAAGTTCTCTCCTGTATTGATTACACATGAGAGTGATGGCAGAGGAGGAACTGCTCACGTTAGGACAGTGGTGCTTTTTTTTTTTTTTTTTAAATTTTATTTCTTAAAGACTCTAGAATCTGAGTAGGTGGATGTTGGTTGGTTACAGTTGTTGTTTAGGAGCCTATAAGCTTTTAACAATCTTCGATATTTTAAGAATGCAGTCAAGTGGATTTGTTTTCAAACTATTGTGCCTTTACCTGTCCATAGGAACAGACCTAGAAAGTAATGTTTATGTTGGGTTCTGGTTTTTTGTATCAAGGATTTTGTTTTGTTTTGTTTTTCTTGCTTTTGGTTTGTGTGTGCGTGTCTTTTGTTTGTTTGTTTTGTTGTTGTTATTGTTGTTGTTGTTGTTTTGTTTGAGACAAGGTTTCTCTGTGTTATCCTTGGCTGTCCTAGACTCACTTTGTAGACCAGGCTGGCCTCGAACTCACAGAGATCCGCCTGCCTCTGCCTCCTCAGTGCTGGTAATGTAGATGTCAGACACCACGCCCAGCTCTGTCTCAAGGTTTTTGTTGGTGAAAATAGTTCCTGCTCTTGTTTTTGTAAGGAGGTTAATAATGAGCATCAACTGTGCCATCTTTACTCCTTGTCCGTCCGTCCGTCCTTCCTTCCTGAGCCTCAAGGTACTTTTGTTTTCCTTTTAATCTGGTTTCATTGTAAGAATGTACTCCAGTAGCAGTTAGTGGGCACCTACTGTATGGAAGCTGCCCATTACATTCTCCAACAGAGAAAGGACTTTCTTTGCTGTTTCCTTTGGGGCACTTTCTATGTATTTGCGTGAAAAGAAGTTCTTTGAAAAATCAGACCCCCTCCCCCAGCCTGACATTGCCTGTCCCCCACCCCCCACAGCCCTAGCATGAAGCACACAGTGTTCAAATCCATGTTGGAACGAATTTTAAAGGCCCTTTAAAAACATTGTTGTAGGCTTGGCTGGTCTACTGGGCAACCAGCACCACACTGTTCTTACCCACCACAGGCCCCCTCATGTTGGAATTTTACTATTAAATCGTGGCATATGGGTATTTGTCCATCTAATCAGGTGTCTTTGTAGCGCTGGTGTGACAGCTGTGGTTAAAACTATATGTGTAGTGTCATGCTGGGTGCAATCATTCACCTGTAACCCTAGCATTCAGGAGTTGGAGGCAGGAGGATCACCGGTGTAACACAATGTGATCTTGTCTTAAAATAAAAGTTAGCCACAGGTGTATTCATAAATGCTGCCTGGCATGATTCAGATTTCAAGAAAGGTGGGACCAGTGTCAGAGCGGTTCTCCGTGCATACATTACTTACACAGTTTTGAGATAATCATTAGGAACTGTTGAGAATTTCAGATCTTTTGTAATTGAAAAATGAATGGACTGGGTTTTTGTTGTTGTTGTTGTTGTTGTTGTTTTTGTTTTTAAGTATGAGGGGTAAGAAAGAGATGGAGAGGCAGTTATACCTTAGAAGACTTTTGTTTTTTTAGATCATAAAGCATACAAGACCGGTTTTTCTCTGGGTTGTGATTTTCTCCGATTTGTTTTCAAAACTCATTTAAAACTCACCTCTAGTTCATGGAAGAAGAATTTGTGCCCGGAGGCCAGCTTGCTTTGAACTGCTTTTCTTAGCTAGTGTATGACAGGTGCTATCCTAGCCCCAGAAACGAGCTCTTTTTCAGTTGTGCTAAGTATGTAATGCTTACACACATGCTGTGGCTACAGCGCTTGCCTCCTCCGTCCGAGATATCTGAGGGAAATGCACTAGAAAGGCAACAGCCTGCGCAGTGTGGTGGTGCGCTCACAGGTCAGCAAGAGGAAGTTTGCCAGTTCCCTAAAAGATGTGCCATTTGGGATGGATGCAGCCCAAGTCTTTCGTGACGCTGAGCACTGTGGACATTAAGGAGAACATAGCTGTTGTCCAGTATTTGTAAAGATTAAAGATTAAAATACATACACACATGGCTGTCTCAATCCCCTCACCCCATGGGTCTGATTTGTTCAGAGAAGAGGACATGGGTTTGTATAAAATAGTTAGTACACAAAGGATCCTTTATCTCAACAGGTGCATATTCCCTCGACACGATGGAGTCGGTTTCTTTTTCTTTTTTTTAATTGTTTGGAATTATTTAACTGCAAATATTAATAGCTTTGGTTTGGTGACTTTGGCTTTTTGATGATGGATGCTGTTGTGTGTTTTCAGTCGGGGGTTGTCTTGGTTTACATTTCTGCAGATTCCCTTTTCCTCGGTGCCAGTTTCAGTTCTGCTTTATTAGCACAGTGGATTTCGGAGTCCCGAGGTTGGTCTGTCTCTGCTTGAGCTGAGAACTCATCCACCTTTTCCACACTGAGCACTCCACAAGGCTTCATGCCTTCCCTAAGTTAGAAATACTTGATACCATAATGAGTCTCGCCATTGGTTTTTCAGAGTGTGAGGTGAACCGTAGCCTTGTTGCCATGTTTGTTTAAAGAACTAAGAAGCTAGTGAGCAAGACTTTAATTTTTCTCTCTCTTAGGTCCCAGTCTGTAAGGATTTGTAAATTCACAGAAGAGTGGCGTCTTTTTTCGTTGAGGGATGAACTGCTGAAGTTCCAGTAACTTCCACAGGACAGCGATGCTGCTGTTTGTTTTTTGTTTTTAGACAGGGTTCCTCTGTGTAATGTGTAACCCTGGCTGTCCTGGACTCAGTTTTGCAAACCAGCCTGTCCTGGACTCTAAGAGATCTGCCTGCCTCTGTCCCCTAAGTGCTAGGATTAAAGGTGTGCACCCCCACGCCCTGCTTGCTGTTCTGTTTTCTATTTATCCTCAACTGGATTACTGCTGGTATGGGGATGTTCTTGCAGCTCGGTGATATCCCTCCTCTGCTTCCTGATAGGCTGGACGTAGTTTCTCACTTGGAGGAGAGTGTGGCCATGTTGGAAGTGGTGTTTTTACAAAGAGAATGCCAGTCGAGCAATTTGTTTACTTTGCGATGAAATGGCAAAAAAGGACCTTTGAGAGAACCAGAGTTTGTGTTCTTGGTTTTGTTTTTCTAGAGATGGTCTTGTTGTGTAGCTCACACTTGGTCTTGAGCTCACTGTCCCCCTGCCTACTGTGTTGGAGGCCTGTGCCACCACACTTGGCTAGACATTTTCTCGTAGCGGTTTAGGAAATAGTTTATCATTAGTGCAGAAAATCCCTGGTTGTATTTTTTATGCCACACCTCACTGCAAGAGGTAACACAGTACGAGCTATGATCGTGCGTGTGCATCCAGATTTGCACGCTTTCCAGATGTGAATGGATGCACACCTCCGTCTGCACCGGCTGACTGAGGTGCGTAGTTCTTGGTCTTCTCTGCGCTTAAACTTGCCAGTTTCTCTTTAAACATGGCACTTTTCTTTAAAGCTGGCTTTGGGGTTGTCATCTTTAAAATTAATCGTCAGGTGAGTAACACATGCTTTATGGTATTAAAGCATAACTATTTTATAGACCAGAACTTGGAAGTCCCTGTGGTATTTTGCATGCCTGCTTTTACTTGTCTATAAATTGATTATTGGGAGTGTTTCTGATTGAGTAAAAAAGACAATAACCAATTTCAGTCACTTTAAGGCACGGAAACCTGATGATAACTAGGTAGCAATGAGTTAATATACGGGACTATTTCTCCTAATTTGAATTATTTTAGTAACCTTGAATTATTTAGTAACTAGGTGAGAAGAAAAAAAAAAAAAAGAAGCATCTGTAGAAATTCCAGCATCCATCCGGTTGAGCAGAGGTTTGACGGAGCACCCTGAGGAGCTAGCTGTCTATTCTTTTAGAGAGTGAAGGCCTCACCAGCTGTGCCCATGTTTGCCTGTGTCGTATGGTGTTTATTCTCTCTGCTTGTTTTCTCTGGGTGTCATTGTACTGACGGGCTCCCAGACACAGGGAAGCCCTGTTGATGCTTCTGTTGTCCACTTTTGGGAGTTAATGGCTTCACGGTGTCTGTTGAGCCACAGCGTAGGAGATCTGTATCACAGGGACTGACTTTGTTAAGTGGCCCCTCTCAGCTGGAGGCTGTACCCTCACCCTTTCTTCTCATGTGCTCGGCAGTGAGCTTTTTCAGACACCAGGATTGGCTCTGGATGGAAGTCCTAGTTAACCTCAGCTCTGCAGCCTGCCCTTTTCTGAAGAGACTGGTTAATTGAGTGTTTCCTCTCAGCCTCACTGAGTCACTTGAAATCAGGCAGATTTGCCCATCTCTGGCTCCACCCCCGCACCCCCCCCCCCCCCCATCCAGTCCAGACCTGCATCTCAGCCCTTAGAGACACACTCGGCTGGCCTTTGAGCTGGTTCTAAGCACCGTGATGATTCCTGGGCTTGGTGTACTCGCCAACCCTAGGTCCTCACTGTGCGTCACAGTTGAGTCTATTGCGTTCAGTCTTGTTTGCAAGACTTTGCTGTGAGGCTCCAGAGCCATCCCCAGAATTCCCCAACACTGCCCAGGCGTTCGTGTGAGCAAGCTGTGGTACCCCCTTACCCAGGCTTTTGCTCTGCATCTGTGGCTGGGTGTGGTTTTCGCCTCATTCTTCTGCCCCCTCTCCACACTGGACATTGGAAAGTGCTGCTCCGGAACACTGGAAGGTCACCTGGGTTTAGATTGTTTTTAGCCTTGCATAGTTCTTTGATAAAAAACATGCCATCTAACTTTTCTGAGGTTTAATAAACACATGGTGACTCAAAATGATTGCAAAAGAAGTTTCTCCTTGTCTCACTAAACAGCAAAATATAATTATTTTCTAACACATTTAGAAAATTCAGGAAAATTTGGGGAGGAAATGTGGTATTTAATTTTTATTACCTTTTTTTTCAGGGGGCGGGGTTTCAGTTTTGGGTGTTAGTGCTGTAAATTTGGACCAAGGCCCAATTGATGTTGATGTCAGTCAACTCCTCCCAGCCCTCAGGACGGTCTATGATTTTAATACGGAAGAGATGCCATCCTTAATTTTCTAACTGCTCCCTTCTTCATGTGAGGCTTATGTACCGTTTGCCTAACTGCATAGCTCTGGCTTTCCCCTTACTGCTCCCTTTAAGCTCAAACACTACTGGGCTCATTGGTACGGCTGCCTTGTGCTTTGTTTTCTGACGTTACATCCAATGACTGAGGGTGGGGTGGGGTGCTAGCTTCAGTGTCAGTCTTCAGAGTCTCAGTCACGGTAGTCTGCCTGTGGTTTTGTTTCCTCATCTGTGAAAAGGTGATTTTTACTAGTCTTGTATGTTTATTCATCAAGGTAAATGAGTTAATACTCTCGTCAAGTGCTTACAGATGAACCCAGCTGCTAAGGGCCTGAGCCGCTTCTGTCTTGTAGCTGCACCATCCCCAAGCAGAGAGTTTCTTCATAGCATTGTCAGTGTGGGGCAACACTCCCTGTTTTCCAGCCTTCGTTGATGTGTAGTAACTACGCGTTATGTAGTAGAATTTTGTTTTGTTTTGCTTTTTTTCTTTGCTAAGGTGCTTCGTAAGGTTGAGTTCTGCTTATAAAAATAGTTGAGTCAGGTTGATGAGATGGCGCAGGTGACAAGTGATTGTCATCAAGCCTAGAAACCAAAGTTTGATCCCTGGGCCTCTGAAGCACTCACTTCCAACTCCCAACAAGTAAATACACCCCCCAACCCCCCCAAACCAAACCAAAACAAAAACCCAACAACAACAAACAACCCATCCAGGCAATGGTGGCACAGGCCTAAAAATAAATACTAGTACTTAGTTGGGAGGCAGAGGCCAGCCTGGTCTACATAGAGTTCTGGGCCAGCCAATGCTACGTAATGAGACGCTGTCTCCAGAAAATCAAAACCAGTGTTAAACTCTTCTACAGTGATACTCAGCTCACCTTCCATTTTACGGTTTGTCATAGCTCTCCCTTAATCCTTTCTTTTGTTAGCCTCGACCAGGGTCTTAGATGTGTCCAGTGCACGACTTTGTCCACCTCACCAGTGCGCTGTTGCCATCTAGTGGCCACATGAGAAATTCAGCCACCTCCCTGGCCGAGGAGGATGAGAACCAGTCCTCTCAAATCCCTCAGGTTTTGATTTGCTCTTAGTAGGATAGAGCTGATTCCTGTAGGTAGTTATGTGACCTTGGTATGTGTTCCGTGGCACTTGCACGCCCCCCTCCCAAATAAATATAATTAAACTATTTTAAACAAGACTACCACTTCATTTTGAATGGTATATTCATGTATAGCAAGCTCTGTCTTTTATTGCTCTGCTTAAATATATAACGATAATTCAGATTCCGGCTCTTGTGTGTGTCCCCTTGGGCTACTTCATGCACTCAAGATGTTCACCCACAATGATGGTCAGCCATCACTCGTTGCAATTAGATTTTTTTTTTTTCTGTTTGTCTTCAGCTCTTATTGATAATTGCGGAGTCTACTCTTACATTTCCTCAGTGACACTGTATGTGGTGGGTATGCTCCTTCATGGTTGCTTTTTGCTATTTAATCTTAACTTGGAGATCGTTTGCTGGGCTGAGAGAGGGCTTCAGCGTGTTCTCTCGCAGGCAGCTCCACTAGCTGTTTCTCAAGCACACCCTAATGTTGCCAGGCATATAACACACTTGATTTTGACTGCCCTAAATTGGAGTAGAGTGCAACATACAGTAAAGGTAAAAAGTGTGCTTTGCTAAGGTGTGTAAGAATAGTCCATGTGCGTGCCCCTGTGCGTGGGGCAGCCAAGTGATGATACTCCTGTAAGAAGCAGCCAGCAGTTGATCCTGCATGTAGGAGTCTCAGACTTCTTGCTCATGATGTATGGAACCTTTTCTTCCCCATCATCGGGGAGGGGATGGGTTTCTTTGCTACTTTTGAATACCAGGACTTATGCCGGGCATGGTGGCACATGCCTTTAATCCCAGCACTCGGGAGGCAGAGGCAGGTGGATCGCTGTGAGTTCGAGGCTAGTCTGGTCTACAAAGTGAGTCCAGGACAGCCAAGGCTACACAGAGAAACCCTGTCTCGAAAAACTTAAAAAAAAAAAAAGAATACCAGGACTTAGCCCAATGCTTGGTGGGCAAGAGGAACTCAGAAAATGGCAGACTTCTTTTTTTCTTTTCTTTTTTTCTTCTTTTTTTCTTCTTTTTTTAAAAAGATGTATTTATTACATATGCAGTGCTCTGCCTGCATGTACACTTGCACACCAGAAGAGGGCACCAGATCTCACGATAGATGGTTGTGAGCCACCATGTGGTTGCTGGGAATTGAACTCATGACCTCTGGAAGAGCAGACAGTGCTCTTAGCCACTGAGCCATCCCTCCAGCCCCATGGCAGACTTCTTAAAGGCACCAACTTCACCTTCAGCGCCCATTGACTGCTCATTTACAGCGAAGGTCTTTTTATCTTATCCTTGCCATAGTAGCTTTGCCCCCTCGGAAACATGTTATCATACCAATCACTACTACACAGAACTTAGGAGCGATGAAATGATCTTTTAAACCGTTGGTTAGGCCTTTTTTTCCTGGAAGTGAGCAAAAAATTTAGAACTAGAAAGGCTGTTGGCAAGCCTAGTTTTGTATCCCTAAGGCTGCTGACCATGCTCCTCAAGCTTCTTGTGGATGAGAAGAAATGAGTAATTCGCCATTACCAGTTGAGTTCCTTTATAGTGTGTGTTGGACCTTCGGGGAGCCAGCTACCTGGCTGAAGGTTGCCATTCTCAGGTTGGATGTGGCTATGTGTCCGTCCCTGGTGGAGCCTCAGATCTCATGGCTCCTATTCCCCTTGTGGCTGCTGATTGTGTCTCTTCTTCGGGAGTGACCGTGGGCGGGGCCTGGAGGTGTCGTTAGGTTTGCTCAGCCTTCAGAGAGAGCTGGGTTTCTAGGGAAGTGTGTTTGGACCCTTCCAGACTCATGTCGGCAGGAGTTTGCTTCTGTTTCTTGCCTCGTTTTCTTGATGAGACCAGCAAAACCTGGCGAGGCCTGCCAGAGTTTATCATAGTGCCATTGGGGAGGTGAAATCTGCTGCTTCTACAGCTTCTGGAACAAGTTTACTTGTCCAGGATGCTTTAAGGAGACTCGAACTTAATATCCAAGAAATCATTGCGAAAGGCCTGATGCTCCTGAGGGGACATTCAAGGCGATCTGCTTCTTGTAGAAAATGTAAACTGAAACACTGAACCTGGTATGCTTATTTCAGGTGTGACTTATATAAAAAGCATTTTCTGAAAATGACCACTGAGCTGGCTGAGTGGTCATGAGCTCATCTACCTGCCGGCTGTTTAGGAAAGCCAGCTCTTCCTCAAGTGCCTGGAGGCATGTTAGAGAGTGAGATATGGACCCTCATACCCATCTGTGAGTTGGAGTAGTGCCACTTTGGTAGACATGCCAAGGGAATTAGCAATAATATTTCTGAGATGTCCAGCAGAAACAGACAGGAGAAGGCATCCAACAAATGAATGCTTGGATTTTTCTCCTCCCACATTGCTGTGGGGTCCTGGGGATGCCTCTCTTCTAGTCCTCTTAGCAGCCCCTGGGAAAGTGGTGGTATGGGGGTTAGGGGGGTTGGGGGCAGGGGGGTAGGGTGGGGGGGGGCTTGGGGAGCCTTGCCATTTCTGTTGTTTTAGCTTATATCTGAGAAGTGGAGGCTGGAGAAGATCGCTTAGCAGTTTAGAGCACTAGAATTAGAACCCAGGTTCAATTCCCAGCACCCACATGACAGCTTACAGCCTTCTGTAACTAGCTATAGAGGGCTGGTGTGCCTTCTGGCTTCCATGGGTGCTGCATGCACAAGGCATGTGGGTGTGCGTGCAGACGACACTGACACATGTACAATAATAATTAGAACCCTCTATGAAGTCTAAGTCTCTGGGTGGTGGTTTGGAAGCATGGTTCAAGACCACATCGTCACCTGAGACAAGGTAGTCTGCAGAGCTTAGACGTGAGGAGGAGGGTACAGAATCCTTTCTCCCCCTTTTACCCCCAAAATTTATTGTCTTGTTGGGAAAAATCAAGTACAGTGGGGCAGCCTCAGCTTGAAATCTGAAATGTTATAGAGCCCAGAACTTGTATCCATTCTCCCAGTGCTCAGAAAGTCTGTGACTTTAGTTTTCAGATTAGGGCTACTCAGCTGGCAGAGTCTATGTAGATATTCCCAAATCCAAACATCCCCATGTCTGAAGCACATCTGGTCCCTTCACTTTAGATACTGTCAAACAGGAATAGGATGTTTGTGTTCAGCATTGAATTACGGGATCTGAGCTTAAAAACAAAAACAAACACAAACAAAAAAGAAAACCCAAACATACACATGTACACACAAACATGTATACACATACGCATATACACATAAACATACACACATATACACATAAACACACACACACGCATATACTTACACAAGCTTGGCCTTTGGAGGACCAGTCTTTGGGCGCTGAATTGCCGAGGGAGCTTTAATTTGCCACCAGCGTTTAATTCAAACTGGTGTAGACAGCGCCTTAGGAGGTGGGGGCAGGTGGCAGCCTGCTCAGATGGAGTGGAAGGTGGGCGTGAGATCCTAGTGTATTGGAGGGAGTTGAGTGATGGGTGGATAATGGGGAACCTTAAAGCGTTTGGAGCGTTGTCATCAGAGGAATAAGAGCTTTCAGGAGGCTGCTGTGGGACTCCAGGACTGGAGGCTGGTGATGGTGTAGGCGCGGGGGGGGAGGGAGGGGAACACGACATGTCATGTCTAGACCCAGGATCTGGGGAGCAGGGACTCACTGCATAGTGACCAGGCTCTGTGGTGTGGGAGTGGGGGTGACTGATGAGTTCCTGGTCTGTGTTGGGAGTAGGGGTTGTGTTGCTGAAGGAGCTAGTGAGATGTGACCCTGGGCCTAGAGTTGGGGACTGTATAGAGTGTGGCCCTAAAGTGGCTCTGCGTTGGCTGGCGTACTGGGGTCAGCAGCACAAAGTAGGCCCTTAGGAGAGCACAGGATGAGGAACCTGCTTCTAGTAGGACCTTGAAGTGAAGCCTTCACTGCACAATTTACCTTTTGATTAAAACTGGACTTTTCTCTGAAAATAAATGTTCAGGCTTTCTAGGCAGGCACTCCTGCAGTTGGTTGCTGGGTTCCTCTTTCTGAGTTTCAGGGCAACCCAGGCCAAAAAGGACTCTTGCGTACTTCCAGGCTGGGTCAAACGGAACCGAGGCTGGCCTTGCTCTATGGCACTGCAGTGACCTTGGTTCCCAGTGGCTGAGACAAGGAAGCAGCCCCCGCTATCCTGTTGTGCCAGCCAACACAGTAGGACAATTGCCAACATTGTGTCCCAGTCTGGGCCGCCGCCGGTGCTTTTGAACACGCACTCCTTTCCGACTTCAGGTGGCTTGAGCACACCTAGATTCTTGATGAGAAGCAGTTGCAGGGCTTTAGCCTAGGTGCAGAGCCACCAGCTGCCTGGTCAGCAACTGGAGCTGTTCATTTTCGCTCGCAACTAGGAAGGTGGTATCGTTTGGTCTGTGGGCCTTGGCATGTGGGACTGTTTCAGCCTGTGTGTGTCCCCCCCTCACTCCCCCCCCCCAAGGCTTGCTTGGTGGACTTGGTTCAATCTGGAGTATTCTAGAGAGCCTAGAGCTATTGATGTAGCAGCCTGTTGATAAGCTGTGTCCTTACCCTGCTGCTCTACTTTCCCAGTCTAGAAGACGGAAGGAAACAGTGGTACCCATCCTTCTAGGATGCTTACACATACTTTCAGAGTGGTGGCGGACAAAGCCCTTGAGCTCTGTCTGTCATATGTACCAGGTGGAGGTTGATGTTGTTCTTCAAGGTAGAGGGAATATACAGCTGAAGTTATTTATGAGTGACGGGCGGTGGGGACAACACTTTCCCGGGTGTGTACTGATCTGATGCTTGCCTCTTAGCTGCACCTGTTGATTTTCACCAGGAGAGTTTCACACCATGCCAAGGGTCATAAACTTTTTCCCTCCTTTCCCCTCCCTCCCTCCCTCCCTCCCTCCCTCCCTCCTTCCCTCCCTCTTTCCCTCCCTCCCTCCTTCCCTCCCTCCTTCCCTCCCTTCTTCCCTCTGTCCCCCTCTCCCCTCTCATCCATATCCTGGGGAAAGGTTGAAGCATCTTCTTCCAGAAGACAGATTTCGTTTCCCATGACCTTTAAGGAAGGTCCATGTGCCCTGCCCAAGCGATTGAATGACATCATGAGTGACTGATGGATTGTGGTGTGTGCGAGTCCTTTCTCTTTTCCCAGGATTGGGTAATTGGAGGTCACAAAGCTTCTAGGTAAGAGCCAGATCAAGGGACTAAGCATGGTGGCGCGAGTCTTTGCCTGCAGCACTCAGGAAGCAGAGGCAGGCCTGTTTCTGTGAATTTGAGGCCTGCCTGAGCTACAAAATGAGACCTGTTTTTTTGTTTTTGTTTTTGTTTTTTTAAGCCAAGTCAAGGGTATAGGAGTGGGCTGGGGTTTCCGTTCCCAGCCAAATTTAAGATACAGGATCTGAAGTGCAAGGAAAGACCTGTTTTCTAACCAGGTGACTGGTTAGATTGGCTGAAGTTAAAAATGAGACAAATTGAAGTCCTTTGTTCCTTGTAGACCAGGGGCTTCCCAGAGATGAGCCCTGCGGTGTCTGCAGGAGGAGAAAGCTTCCTTCAGGGGGACATGGCAAATCCATTGCACCTGGGAAATAAGTTCTTGACAGGACAGCCTATTTGAAGACAGAGCAGGAACTCGGCCTCTTGCTTGCTCCCGGATTCACAGGGCCCCTTTCCCCGTAGCCTGCATTTATTTAAGCGCAGCCTGCTGCAGTGTGTTAGATGGGCTTGCCAGGGGTTCCCGGGGAAGTATGTTTTGAGTCTAGACCACTCAACTGCCGTCACAAATCATAGTCAGTAGTAATGACACTGTTTGTGTCTCTCAGGAGTTGGAGTGACTCCTTTGGCTTAAAATTAATCCCATGAATTCAGTAAGTCCTTGAGAAGACGTCAGATACCACTAGTCACTGATGATCAGAGCCATAGCTGATACCATGTCACATCGCTAACTATGAAGTTACCTTGTCAGAAAACCAGGCAGAAAACCATAGCCGGGATGTGGAGAGGTTGGAGCTGTGTGCCTCAACAGTGTTAGTGGTGGACACTGGAACATGGTGTGGGCTCCTCCACAGTTAAAGCAGAATTGCCATGATGCCCCATAGTGAAAACATGGCCTTACACAGCCATTTTTGTATACCAGTGTTCATGTTAATGAGTAATGAGCTTTGAAAGCCAAGGTGAAAGCAAACCAAGAACTCATAGAAGCCAATTGAATACACAGAATGTGACATATGTTCAATGGAATGTTGCTCAGTCCTAGGAGGCGGGTCTGTTACGGGCTGTGGCGAGGATGAATGCTGCACACGGAATGTGAAGTGAAACTCGAGTTGTGTATATTTCACTGTATTGTTAAGAAGAAAAGCGGTTCCCCCTAATTGGATAGTGCGAACATGTCATGTGGGCTGTGGGAGGGACATTCCAGAGCAGTGTCCCATAAGGCCTCATCAGAGGTGGGGAGGGGGAGGGTAGCCCCAGGGAGCTGGGCATCACAAGGCAGAGGCTGCCTGCCTCCCGCCAACACTTTTCCTCTCAAGGAAACCAAGTCCAGAGTCAGATGCCCATGCTGTCGTCTTCACACGTAGAGTTTATTGCTAATCAGCCATGTCATGTGTAATTGCTTTTTCATTTTCTCATTTTTCCAGAAGAGAGCCTTGTTTAGATATTTGGTTCTCTCCCCCCCAACCCCAACCGATACGCTGGAAGTTTTCTCATTTGCTTTGACAGCTCAATCTTTTTACTGCAAATGGACTGCCCCATCATGTAGGAAGATGAAGAAATTGGCTACTGGAGTCAAGAATTCAAGTGTCTGGAAGTTGAAGCTGGCCAGACTTTTTTTTTTTTTCCTCCTCATAGGTGAGGAACCTGAAGAACTTTCAAGGCCTGTGCTGCTTGAGGTCACAGGACACGCGCTGGGAGGCCTAGACAAGTGTTGCCTCAACACCTCCCCAGAATGTACTCTCTGGGGCCAGCCCTTTGGACGTGGTTGTCTTAATCTAGTTTAACAAGGCACAGGACACAGGCCTGGACCTGCCGAATTCCAGACAAGACTGAAAGGTAGTTGAGCCTGTCTGGCAGTGAAAGGTGCCTCCTCCACCCCACTGACCCACCACAGCTCCTCTTGGTCTGGGACTCATGGGACAAACCATTACTCTGTCTGCAATGTCTTGAGTTAGATTAGTATTTCTTCAACTGTCAGAAGCAAACCCGAGTATCCTCCTTGCCTTCCCCAGCCTCTCCAAACTGTTAACCCTGTCTGTCTGTAGGCCTGCTTTGCCTGGCTATCTCACGGGAGGTATTGCCAAGCCTAAGGTAGCAGACCCTTCCTTGGCTTGGTGATGGGCCTCCCACAAGGCAGTGTGGATGTCTCGGACAGCTCTGGCTGCCATCACAAGCTACCGAGGCCGAGCGGCTTGAACAGACACCTCCTGGCAGTTCTAGAAGCTCCATGCCCAGCGTTGGCGTATCAGCTACTTCATTCTGTTTCTGGTGAGGGCTGGATCTTGTCTCACAAATAGCAAATGCCTTTTTGCCGTGTTTTTGGGTGGCAGGGAGAGCAAAGGTCTCTTTCTTTTCAACTGAAGACACTGATCCCCTCATGTGACAGTTTCCTCATGACCTTTTTCAAGCCTAATCTTGTCCCAAAGGACCTACCTTTTAATACCACCTTGGGACTTGGAGTTTCAATTTTGAAGTTTTAGGCACGGCCAGGCATCCAGTCTATTCATACTGGAGTGATGTGCTGTAGATAAAGATTCTCAAGGTCATGATTTTGTTTATATTTAAGTTCTTGGCCAAAGTCTTGAGAGTTGATTGCAGATTAATTGTGAGACGTAGGTGAAATTGGGTACCAAATTGTACATTCAGCCCTTTATATCTACGGCCTCAGATTCATGAGTTCCACCAGGCATGGATCAGAACGATTTGGGGCGGGGGGGGGGGGTGCGGGGGGAAGAAGTGTGCCTCATTGAACCTGGAGCCTTGTTTCTTGTCCTTATTCGCTAAGAAACACATTCTAACATCTGTTGTACCAGGTACTGCCGGTCTTTCGAGAGGTGATGGACAGGTGTGGGGGAAAAGTGAGATATGCAGATACTTCTTGTGTGTCCTGAGATTGAGGCTTTTGTATAGGGGATCTTGGAGTCAGTGCTCCACTGATGCTGAGGGACCACCGCATGTGTTTTGCAGAATGTTGTTGTTTTTTTTAAGTAGATGCCCTTTGAGAGTCACCCACTTATCAGGAAACTACACATGACTCCATCTCCCACTTTAGAAGAGATAAGCGGCTTATTTTGAACTCTACAGTAGCTACCTGAGGCACAATTATGCTCCAGGGGAGTGGAACTTGAAAACCCAGTTCCGTGTAACTCCCCATCTCGGCGAGTGTGCTCTTAGCTGACCGATGGAATCGGGTCAAAAGTGGCTCATCCCGAACTCTGCCCAGGGTCTGCTTTGTGGAGCTGACACCAGCGCCTGTGGGTTGCACGGCCTGCAGCAGAGCACAAGCCTGCCACTGCTGCTCCTTCATAGCCCGCGGCCCTGCGCTTCTCCCTCTACAGCGGATCCAGAAGGCTGGGGAGGCTGCTGCCCAATTGTTTACAGGCCTAAACCGTTTCCCAGTCGTTCTTGCTGTTTTGAATCGGACCCTGCTATTATCTTGCTTGTTTCTGTTCACAGCTGAGCTTTAAGCTGGGTAGGTTTTTGTGGTGAGTCACTCCCGTGATGGTAAAACCAGTATCGATCAAGCTACCCTGCTAATCCTGAGAGCCATTTAGAGGGCAATGAGACAGTCTGAAAGTTTCCTTCGGCCGAGACACTCCCTCCACCCCTCTCCACCCCCCATCCCAAGAGTCTTTGTGCTCAGGTCAGGTGAACACTGCCTGTCTGTAGCTCTGAATCCTCCAAGGGGCCCAAGAGTATTTAACATGCTTCTTGGAAAGGGGAGACAAGACTCTTGGGAGCCTTCAGACTCTGTCCAGACTGCCTGCTCGTGTTTACAAGGAGCCATGCACGTGTGTGGGGAGTCGTCGGCGATTGTTTTCCCCCTCAGCCCAGGCTTTGAAGTTCTGAGATGTTGAAGGTTGATTAGAGTTGCCTGGAGGGCAGATGTGCCTGCTGCTATGAAGTCTTTTTGGGCTGGTGTACAGTGTGATGTTCATCATTAGAGACCTACCTAGTCAGGGCGTGGAGGGACAAAAAGGACGTTGGTTGGGACCCTCCGTTTCTAGATCCTGGGAATTCAGTTCTCCCACTCTGATTCCCTTTAGGGCCACCAGTTCATACCCACCTCACTGAAGTCTCCCTAGCAGATTTGTCACACCACTGACGTGTGCCAGCTTTGAGTCCCGAGGAGGGAGGTGTACCCAGGGACCAGAACGTGGATGCCTGATGTGTCTGTGGTACCTGTGGAAAAGCATAGATGTCACTGGATTCAGTGTCAGTGGGCAGCAGAGTTGGGCCGATGGGTGTTGCTTATTCGGAGTAGGGGAGACAACAGCTCACAGGCCCCTCAAGATGCTAGGCTGAGCTGAATTCAGCTGTGTAGGAAGTGGAGAGATCAGAGTGTGTGCATGGTCAGGGGCCTGTGGAAGGCTGTGAACTGTGTAAGGTACAGCCATGCCTTGCTAAGTGCTTTGAGGAGGTACCAGCACTGTACTAACCAGTAGGGAATCTTAACAGACACTGTTGCTGGCAGTAGATCATTGTGCCCCCCCCCCAAATCCTGATGACCCCATGGAGGATCAGTACTGATTAGACTTGGGGGCTCAGGACTTAATTAATGTAGGATGGGGCGGGAGCAAGGTAGGAGAGATTGTATTGAGGAATGAGGCCTGGGCTGGTGGGAGCTGTGTCATGCCAGGCTATGGAGAGCTTATTGTTTCTTCAGAGCAAAGGACTTTGTGTCTTTTAATCTACACACTGGTGGCTCCTCTTGTTTGACCTCAAGCTTCTTGGGGGCGACTGGTGTCCTCTCTGGCTTATTCCAGGGGGCCTTGCAAAGGCTGCTCTTCATTGCTGTTGGACTTGAGTGCGTTGCTTGGGGCTGACTGACTCGGGATGCCAGGAAAATGGCCTCTCAATGACTTTACATCCTCTCCCCCTTCCCCCAGGTTAGCATACATTTTAAAAACTTTTCTTTAACACTATCTTTTGATATAGTCACATGTTCAATCCTTATAGACAGCAACTGGGCCTATGTTATAAATTACAGTACCTTCCCAGTAGTGGGGGACCCCCTCTGCATCCTACCCAGGGATGATAAAGAAGTTCCCACTTGAGTTGTCACTGTCTTTGGAAGGTCAGGAAGGTGCCCTCTTCCTCTTAAGAGCATGACAGACCTAACCACAATAGTGTCTGCTACTCTGTGTGTGTGTGTGTGTGTGTGTGTGTGTGTGTGTGTGTGTGTTGGGGTGGTGGTGGTTTGACAGGTGCCTCTTCTCAGTGCTGCTGTGGTCTTGGTGAAGTGAGTCTGCTCCTGTGCTGTTGTGTCCTTTGCGTTTGGTAGTGTTTTCCCTGGGAACAAATGATTGCTGTTTTCAGGCTGAGTAGGGGACATTTGGAGATGTGAAATGCCTAGGGTTGTCAGTGCATTCCAGGTTCAACTTCGGGGAGGCGTGATACAGCTGAAGTGTGAGGCAACAGACTGTGTAGAAAGAGCTCTCAGCCCCTCTTAACAGATCCAGGAAACAAAACCCCATTTGTAGAGAGCAAGTTCCAGCTGAGTACTTAATTATGGGGGTGACATTTGTGGAGCTGGAGGCTTACTGGCCACCTCATTTTTTGGGGCTCTGTTCTCTCAAGTCTCCAGTCTTTTTTTTTTTTTTTTAAGATTTGAAAAATAATGCAGCATGCCTAAGATATTTTAAATTCCTAGCTTTGGAGACCTGACTACATAAAAGAGCCAGGGTCTTCCGGCTGGCCATTTGAGGAGCTGCAGTTTCTCACTTCCTGATTCATGGCTTCCAGGGTTTGTAATGCCTGCAGGCTTTCTCCTTCCAGTTTAAAAGCAGCCATTGACAGAAAAATAAATAGAAAAATCTCTATCCAGAAATTGTACTTCCTGTTGTTGTCATTGCACTCTGACAAATAGCTTTGCCAGTTCAGGCTCTTGTTTGGGATTTTTCAAAGGAATTCTTGAACTCTTTCTGTTTGGATAAGCTGTATAGAGGAGATAAGTTAACAGAACCCCGGCTTAATCAGCGGCTTTCAGAGGCTGCATTTTAGGGTCTGTTTTGGCTTTCGAGCAAGCTTGTGAACGTGATACAAGCGACAGCCATCTGCACAGTTGGGGCAAACTGGCATTTCTCACAGCACCAGTCGTTTCCTCCATAATGTTTAGTGCTAATTTTTAAGAGGTATATTTAGACACAAATTACCTTTTGTAACACCATGGAAAGATTGGGAATATCCACAGTACAGCAAGGGAGAAAGATCCAGAGAAACCGGGACACTATCTGAGTGGCAGACATCATGTTTCCGAGTGTAGGTGAGTGCAGATCAGCAGACTCTGTGAGCTCAGACGTGTCCTCGCTACCGAGTTTACTTACTCAGTTTGAAGATTCTGGTCTCCTTTGTGCTAAACTGAATAACATTTTGAGAAAGATAACCTTTCAAGTTTTACAGGGTGATGTATTAGTCTTCCCAGTGCCGGTGAGTCATCTGTGGTGAGTGGACACTTCCTACCCGCATACAGGTGCCTAAACAGTGAAAGCACTGCGTCTGGTGAGATACCTGATGCAGCCAGCACACAGTGGGTGGCTTCCTATAGTCTCATGTCTACTCCGCAGCAAAGTACATTTTCTGTGGAGGATTGGTTGTCAGCTGGGAGCGGTGTCAAGAGCCTTGCCTGTCTTTCCCTGAGGTTTTGGAGCATACCTGGTTTGATACTATTTGATTAATTGATATCATGGTGTATCAGTTGTACTGTGTGCATCATTATATCATGTGGTTAATTGATAAAATTTTACAAGTATATCTAAGATTCTGTACCATTAAATACTGTGTGGCTAATTGAAATACTGCTATATTGACTGTACTGTGTCTGTCATTGTAATATGTAGTTAATTAATACACTGGCCAAATAGCCATGTTTTGGAGGGCTCCTGGGTCTGCAATCTCTGTGTCAGATAAGAGGTTGTAGTAAAATAAAGTAAAATAAATGGGAGATGATCTTTCTTTCTGTGCTTTGTTTTTTTTCTCATCAGCCCTTCTAGGAGAATGACAGGTCTCTTGACTGCTGCCTTCTGGGGGTTTTCTCCACAATAGGAAATGGGAAAAAATTCCAAAAGATCCCTAGGTGGTGACTTTCTACCATTTTCTTCCAAGCAGAAGGGCTTTTAACTGTTAGCAGCCTTACAGCTCATCTTTGAAAATAACCTTGTGCATGGCCAACGGGGTGGCAGCCATTAGATTCTTGATGCTGGGTCCATATTCTATAATTTGCCTACCCCCCAGCTGCACTTTTGGCTAACAAAATCTTTCCAGTTTCAGTCTGTAGCACCGGGCTCTTAGGATCCAAGGGATCTCAATTGCAGATGGCAAGAATCTATGAAGGCTGCGTCCAGTCTGTGGGAAGGCTCGTGGGTAAATACTCCATAAACACCCTTGATGAAGCTCACCATCTTTTTATTTTCTTTTTTTCTTCTTTGGAAATCTAATAAGTTCTCTTTCTCCCAATTCAGTGGATTTTCCACAGTGCTCACAATTCTCCTTAAAAAAAAAAAAAAAGGTTGGGGAGAAGTAGCAAAGGGTTTATCTGACGGGCAGAGTGACTCTGGTGGTGGTTCCTGGGATAGTATTTGGTGCTGTCTTTCTTCAGAAGCTAGAAAGTCTGTGTGCAAAGTGTTACTGACCAAGTCTTAGGTCTTCAGAGAGTGGGCTTTAAATGATTTTTGCAGAAGGGATCTGATTGTCATGGCGAAGCAGAATTTATTATAGGACCACACTGAGAAATGTCAGATGGGTAAAACTGCCGTGGTCACGATTGCTTGAGCTTAAAAATTTGGAACTGCAAGAGCTGTTGATGGTTCACGGGTAAAGGTGTTTGCCACCAAACCTCAGTTCAGTCCCCAGGACCCACATACGGAGAAGCAACTTCTATAGGGTGTGCCTGCTGTGGTGTGTATATCCACGTAAATGCGATAGAACTGTAAAAGAAAAATTGTAAGTCCCCCAAAAGCAAGTCGTGTTGTTCAGTGTGTGCACGCGAGTGTATGTGTGTGGGGGGTTGGGGCATGGGACAGTGGTTTCTGACACATGGTAAATGTTCTGTAAATGTAAGCTAAGACATGGATATTCTGAGTGTTTTCGGGTCACAGACTGAGTGACACCTCAAAGCTTGTTCCTTCTGGCATCTGTGCACCCATGAGAGCCCAGTTGTCACAGCTCCTTTTCTTTCCACAATTGGGACTGCACACAACACCTCAGTAGTTTCACATGTGACCTGTTTAAAGATAGCGTGCAGCCATGATGAATAGCGAACCTTTAATTAGGGACAAATTTGTCTGCCACCTTCCAGTGCAATTATTTTATTATGTTAATGCGCCCCCCCCCAATTATAATAGCAATGAATGGTTATTAAGGGAAAATGAGGAAAATATAGTTAGGGAAAATAAAAATTACCTTTATAGGCACTGGAGAGATGGCTCAGCAGTTAAGAGCACTGACTGCTCTTCCAGAGGACCTGAGTTCAATTCCCAGCAACCACATGGTGGCTCACAACCATCTATAATGTGATATGGTGCCCTCTCCTGGTTTGCAGGGGTACAGGCAGGTAGAGCCCTGTATACATAATAAATAAATAAATAAATGAATTTTTTTTTTTTTAAATTACCTTTATAAAGAAGTAACTTTACATTGTTATTTTCTGCTGTATTTGCCTAAAGGGCCTTGGTTCTCCAATCTGTGTATATTTATTTATATACTAAAAATGCATTATATTACATATACCATTTATTATTACTTTCTCATTTATCAGCACATTGTGTATTTCTATCCATTACATTATTTATGCTGTTTATGTCTGGTATATGTGTTTAAGGAAATCATTAAAATTAGTCTGTCACATAAAATGATTCAATATCTGTAAAAGTTAAGCATTTAATGCGTTCTACATTAAAACTATTATAAAGAAGTCACATACTACTGCTGATGTGCTGTTCTAGCTAATTCTTTGGGTATAATTCATAACTCAGTTTCTTAGCCAGGGGTGCTGAGATTTTTGGGGAGGAAGTAGAGAGGGGAGAGAGGACGTTTGAATGAGTGAGTGCTGTCAAGGTGATTTTCCAGGAAGTTGCAGTTTTCAGCTTCTGAGGCAGTGCCTGTCATGCTAAAACAGCCTTCTAGTTTTAGCATAAAAAATGTTTACATCTCCATATTGTATTTTTCAAAACTTCCATTGGCGTCTTCACCCGTCAATTCCCACATTTTGCTTAAGTTATCAGTACATTGTGTGGAAGGTTTAGTGTATCATCTGTGGCAGTGATGCACGCCTTTAATCCCAGCACTTGGGGAGGCAGAGGCAGGTGGATCGCTGTGAATTCCAGGTCATCCTGGTCTATAGAGCAAGTCTAAGACAGGGCTACCCTGTCTTGAAAAAACAAAAACAAAACAAAAAAGCAGTGTATGATATTATCTCTTCTACATATCTGCTGCTTTTTTTTTTTTTTTTTAAGTCTAAGAAGTTTCACACTTATTGACTGACAGAACCTCATTTGAATCTAGAACCACAGCCTGCATGCTCCTAACTCGTAATTCAGAACAGGTTTACTACTCCATACATTTTTATAAAAGTTCATGTTCATGTCAGAGTCAATTAAGTTTAATCCGGCATACAGGGTCTCACTTGTTCCCTCTTTTCCTGTTGGTGCTCAATATTGTAACGCTTATTTCATATTTCAGTGTTGCAGGATATCTACTCCTGACAACTCACTTTGCTCTCAAGACATATTGGCCGTGCTTTTTCTTCAATGAACTTCTACTTTCTCGCACAGTAGAGGCACTCTGAAGTTTTTACCCGTGACCTGCGCTGTTTGGGACATAGCCTTCAAGTCTTAGTACACGTGTTACAGCGGGAAGCGCATTCATTCCTGTGAACTCAGAGCATGAGTGTGTGCGCGTGTGTTTATTTTTGTTTTTACAACTCTTTCTCACCGTGACCTCCAAATTGGGAAAACCAAACAAACGAAACCCGAGCCCCTAACCAAGAAACACTGGATTTTGACTGTGATGATTAGTAAATCAGTTGTTTTGGGTTTTGTTTTTGTTTTTGTTTTTGTTTTTTTAAATAACATTTCCAAAATACTCAAGCTATTTATTCAAGGCATATTATTCCTCTCCATTCAACTTTTATTTATCAAGCCATGGGTGATCATGGAGATGTTGTAATTTTCCATGTGGTTATTTCTGGGTATTTTAACATCTTACTGCTAGTGTAGAGGGACTCTTGATGCCTCATTGTGCCATCTCCCTGATTACTGCTGTGTGTCTGCTGAGAAAGCTAAGGTGTTTTCATTTACCTTGCAGCTACCTAATTCATTGCGTGTTCCTGTTGTAGAAGTCTTCTGCTTGAGCCCCTGACACACACATACACACACACACACACACACACACGCACGCACACACACTTTTTTTGTAAACAGAATCATTGATGATCAACAAGAATACTTGTCTTCATTTTCCCAGAATCCAATGCCCTCTTATCTGTTTAAGGTTTCGTGCCATTTGGGAATTGTCTTAGCTACTTTTCTATTGTTGTGGTGAAACCATGACCAAGGTAACTTAAAAAAGAAAGGACTTAATGGAGCTTACAGTTTCAGAGGGTGAGTCCATGGCCACCATGGCAGGAAGCATGGGAGCAGACATTTCATCCACAAACAAATAGGGAGGGAGGGAGAAAGGGCAAGAGTGAGCCAGTGAGCGATGGGTGGGGGAGAGTGAGAGCACTGGAATGGTGTGGGCTTTAGGATCCTTAGCTCACCCCCAGTGACACACCTCCTCCAACAAGGCCACACCTCCTAATCCTTCCCAAATAGTTCCACCAACTGGGATCAAGCATTCAGATAAAAGCCTATGAGGGCCATTCTCATTCAGGCACCACAGGAATATGCTAGCTAAAAACCTGCCTAATAAAGGCTTAATCCTGGGGCAGGGTGTGAGTTTCCCCAAGTTAAAAAGGCCTGGAGGGAAGCAGCCGGTGACCTTGGCAGTATGATTTTCCTAAGAGGGCATGGAGGGCTGGACTCCTGGCTTCTGTAACCTTATTAACATTTGTCTCTCACCCTCATGTTTACGAGATGCTCCCCAAATCTTCAGGCACCACCACTGTTTTTCAGGCAGGAAGAATAGAGAAGAAATTAAAACATGAAGGACAAAAAGGCAGGACCAATTGTCAGCAAGCCCGGTTCTACCTCTTTCTGATTGGCTGGTCTTAACTCATCTGTCTACTGAAAGTGGGTGTGGCTTGAAGTGGGTGTGGCCTGTGAACCTGCTGTAGTGGTGGGTGGGCCCACAAGGTCTTTCTGTTTTGGTTTCTCCTTCCAGAATCATGTTAAATGTTGATCTTGGTATATTTGTCTGCCTGTTTCTTATATTAATGGTAAAAACCTCTCATATTTCTCAGTTCGTATGATATCCTTTGGTTTAAGGGAGGTGTTCATCATGTTGAGGAATGACCTGTCTAGTTTTCATGGGTGATTTATTAGGGATGGTTGTGAGTGTCCTCCCATGTCATTTGGGCATCTCTTTGGATCCAAATGTTGTTGCTACAGTGTTAAGCGTGGCGTAGGGATAGATCACCTGATGGTAATCCCATCTCAGACTCCTTGAGAAATGACTTGGGGTTATAGAGGGCAACTTTAAAAGTCGTAATTAAATTTGGTTTGTTAAATAACAGAATTGGGTTTTTCTCTTTTCTCTACAATTTAAAGAACGATGTAGTTTTATGCTTCTCTTTGTGCGCATTCTTTTCAGGACTCTGCTGTTAGGTTTAGGGCAGCTTTGGAAGACGAATTAGTGGCTTTCCTTTGTAGCTTCTTTGTCATGGCTTATATAGTGTGGCAATAAGCTGCCCTTTGTTAAAAGCTTAGAGGCTAATGCTTTAAAACCTGCCCAGTTCTGTCAGTTCCTTAAAATTTGTCTCTGGGTATCGGTGTGCAATTGGCTTCTGATTTGTCTTATGATTAGTTTTTGGAATTGGAAGAATCTTTCAACAAATCAATTTAGAAAGCTCAGTTGTATGTAAGGTTTTCTGCCCTGTCTCCAAACTGAAGGCAGAGCCAGGCCTTGCGCTTGCTAGGCAAGTACTCCACCACTGAGCTAATTCCTGTCCCTAGTATAGGGTTTTCCCTACCGTGACCATCTCCAGCATCTTCAGTTGCCTTCTCTTTCATTGTTGGTCAGACCTGCCAGCGTGCCCCCTTGTTTGGTGTGCCCACCCGTCTGGACAGTTGCTTCTGTCTTTAGTTGCCGCTGTGGCACTTGGCTGCTGATGGATAGGTCGTGGCTTTTCTTGGCCTTGCTTTGTTGATACATTGTCAATGGCTTGATGGTAGAGGCTGTATATTCACTTTTTCTATGTACCCGAGTGGGTTCAGGTAACCCCAGTGCAGCCTTGTGGCTTACTGCTTGTGGCTTTGCTCTGTCCTTGTGCCCAGCTGTTTCCTTAATTACCAGGAAGCTGTCATTGGCTGTAACGTTATGCGATGGGTGTTGGTAGTAGATACTTTGACTTTGGGCCTCTGTGGAGTGGAAAACATTTGCATATCTGGGTTCGTTCCAAGGGAATTCCTTGAGTGGATCTCCAAAATTGAGGTAGTGCTATGATTGGCTGGCTCTGACCCTCAGGAGGCAGCCTGCATGGTACCCAAAGCTCCATAGCTACGGAGATGGGAAACAGCAGTGGGACTCAGGAGCCCTGAGGTAGCTAGCTATCTTAGTGGGTATCTTGGAACCACCTCAGGACCTCTTATCTAATTCCAAGCTTGGAAGTGCTGAGACATTTTACTTACTACCCGAAGGACTCTCACCTCCATATAGTTAACAGTCGTTCTGACTAATTTGAAAATTTTGTTGACCTCTTGGCTTCGGACCCACAGGCTTGAATTGGCGGCTTCTCCTCCTCCTCCTCCTCCTCTTCCTTCTTTTTAACGTCCTTTGGATTCTTGTTTGAGATGGGAGAGGCCACTAGGAGCTTAACATTATTCGGTGTAGAGAGGCAGGAAGAAAAGCTGTGATTTTGGTTAGGTCATGTGAGATCCACTTGGATGTGATGGGGCCCTCAAGTTTCTTCTGGACTGTGGTTTTCTGTGTAGGGTAGAGAGTGATGAAGGAGGAAGTCATGGGGTAGAATATAGAGTGGGTGGGTGAACATCAAGGCCTGTGCACAGTGGAAACCCTCAAGGTCTTGATATTGTTGGAAATGGTGATGGCATTTGAATTGATTATACTTTGTATCTCTCCCGAGACAGTCAGAGCCATGTTTTTTTTTTTTTTTTTTTTTTTTTTTAAAGAAAGGCCTGAGGAGTTCTGGGAATGACAGCAGCTCCTGTGCATTTGTGTAAGACAGTCTTGTTGGATGGACTGATGTCTGCACAGGGGTACAGAGACCCAACTTTACGCTGAAGAACTGAAGCTCTCCTGCCGTACTCTTATTATTGCTGCTGATGTACTATTTGGTGCATGTGCATGCTGTATGCCTGTGTGGATGTGATAGAAGGCGTCCCATTCTATAATTTCTCTGCCTCATTCCCTTGAGTCAGGGTCTCTCTCTCACTGAACATGGAGCTAGGTTGGGAGCCAGCAAGTGCAGTTATCCTGGTCTGCCCTCAACCTTTTGGCATTAGGGCTAAAGGCATGTGTGACTACACGTGACTTTATGTGGGCCCTGGGGATTTGAACTCAGGTCTTTATGCTTGCACAGTAAATACTTCACTTGCTGAGCCGTCTTCCCAGGCCAGATTTATGTTTTGATGTCAGTTGTAATTAGAAGGTGGCACCCCTTCCCCCTTTTTAAGATGCTTGCTTCAGAAACGTTGCACGTTTAATTGAAGAATTTAGCTTTGTTCTTACATTTTTTTTTTTTCTTAGTGACCCAGAAACCATTATCTTTCTCTGGGTTGCTTTTAGATTTATGCTTAATATCTTATTTAGGGCTCAAATGGTGTAAATAGTTAAGCTTGACTTTTCTTGTTATGCATTTCATTCTGAGGAGGCATGCAGGGAGCACTCTGCTTTCCAGCGTTGACTAGTACGTCTCTGCTGGTTAGTTGACACAACTAACAACTCAACACAAACTAGAATTACCTGGGAAGAGGAGCCTCAATGGGGGAACTGCCTCCCTCCATCAGACTGGTGTGTGGTCATGTCTTTGACGTGTGTTCTTGATTGTTGATGGATGCGGGAGCCCATTGTGGGCAGTGTCATTCCTGGGCATGTAGGCCTAGGCTGAGCAAGCTAGGGTAACCAGCCAGTAGCCAGTAAATAGTGTTCTTCCATAGTCACTGCTTCAGTAGCTGCGTTGACTTCCCTCAGTGAAAGACTGTTACCTGGGAGTGTAAGATGAAACAAACCCTTTGCTCCCCAAGTTGCTTTTGGTCATGTGTTTATCACAGCAATGAAAAGCAAACTAGCATACTGTCACACAGGTGGGCTACCTGCCTACCAGAATGTGTAGTATACAAGGCTGAAGATACTGGCCACACGGTGCCTGTATAGTGGGCCACATCTTCCTCTGTTCTCTTTAAAAGCATGGGGTATCTTCTTTATGTTTCTAGCATCCAAAAAGTGCTTGCCACACAGTAGGTATTCATTAAAATAGGCATCCTCAGGCCTTCGGATAGGCAGGGCTTTAAAAAGAGACCTATTTTGGGCATGGCATTTGGGAAGGAGATAACAGTGTGTTTTTTATGAAAACATGTCTGTAGTTCCTCATAAGTTTGTTTAGGATTCAAGAAGTACACACGTAGCAGGCTGAGGCTTTCACTGTCAGTTCTCCAGTTCTGCTTAGTCCCCTAAGTCCCATCTGTGGAGCCGTTCTTGTTCAGAAGGAGCAGAAGGCTCTGGAAGTCCCCTGGGCTTTGCAGAGGGGCGTGTGCTTGTATGGGCAATGTCCATTTGAATTAGAGCTTGTTTACTGGGGTCATCATAGCTTTGCTTAATGTGGTACACAAAAGTTTGGTCTGTTGGGAAAATTTTTTGTTGATTGAACTTAAAAAAAAAAAAAAAAAAAAAGATATTAGCCAGAGGTGGTAGCACGCTGCACCTTTAATCCTAGCATTCAAGAGGCAGAGGTAGGTGGATCTCTGAGTTCAAGGCCAGCCTGGTTTGCAGAGTGAGTTCCAGAACAGGCATGGCTGCACTGAGAAACCCTATCTTGAAGAGAGAGCGAGGTGGGGGGGGTGTTAGAGGAGTGCAGGCAAGTGAGTATCGTCTTACATAACCTCATCTCACAGGCTAGCTTTGCAGACTCATCTCTCATACTTGGATGGCAAGGTTTATTGTTTCATTTTCCCCTTCCTTCTCTCCCTCCCTCCTTTCTTTCTCTCGTTCTTTCTCTCTTTCTGCTGAGAAAGGAAGACTCTAAATAGAAACCAGATAGTTTCAGAGGCCAAGACATGGCAAGAGAGCCATGTATTTGGAAATCTGGGTGTAATTCACCCTTGTTTTTAATTTCTTACTGGGAGTCTGTGACAGCTGCTAATTGAAGTATTTGTGCATGGTGTTTGAGATGGTGAGGGCTATGTCCTGACCCCATTGGTGGGTACACTCTTTGGGATCCTCAGGATCACAGAGTTGCCTTATGTACCACCATCTTGGCCAACTGGGCCTCAGAGTGGCATGGGTGGGGCAGTGCTCATTCTTAGGCTGAGCTGAGCCTGTTATCAAAACACTTCGGATGTTTTGACAGGCTCAGAAAGCCTCAACTTAAAAAAAAAAAAGTTCTGATTTTTAAGAAGGCAAGGAGGGCTGGAGAGATGGCTCAGCGGTTAAGAGCACTCACTGACTGCTCTTCCAGAGGTCCTGAGTTCAGTTCCCAGCACCCACGTGGCAGCTCACAACTGTCTGTAACTCCAGTTCCAGAGGATCTGACACCCTCTCACAGACATACATGCAGGCAAAACACCAATATAAATAAGATAAATAAATTATTTTTTTAAAAAGGCAAGGAAATGGTCTCCCAGTAAGACAGCTGATACCTAAAAAAATAAAAGCTTCTAAGACATAAATCTATATTAGAAGCAACTTGTAATTTTCATAGTTTTCAGTGTTAGCACTAGCAGCTTCTATGATGGATCTTAAATATGTTTATCACAGCTGGAAAAATGCTGTTTTGTCATCCTTGTTTATCATAACATGCCTCCTACTCTTTGTTGTGCCTTACAGTGTAGCTCTGCTTGTTTTATGCTTCGTAATGGGGAGATGGGGGATGGGGGCTGATGAATAGAAATGATACTTAGAAATTGAAATGGAGAAAGAAAAAGAACACATTCAGCCAGGAGACTCTGCAGTTACGCTGAGGGTTGGACTGGCAACCTCCATCCACACTGTGGCTTATTGAGTAACAGTGCTCATCACACAGCTGGGAAAGATCCTTCCGTGGCTGTTTCTGAATGTTTTTACAGACATGGCAAGAGCGTGTCAGGATGAAGATGGGACCTTTCTTTCCTTCTTTGTTAAAGTGAGGTGAATTTTGCTGTTGGGATGTTGCAGAGGATGGAGGACGGGAAACGTCCCCTCTTTGTGCCAGGAGAGCTTGTGGTCCTCGGCACTCTGGCTTCTCCCTCTGTGTGGTGCTGGTGCTTGGTGGCTGTGGCTTGGAGCAGATATCATTAGGTATTTGCCGCCCTTTATGACAAGTTTTACCTATTCTGTTGGAACCATATCCAGTCGGCCTGCTGCACCCACCACCTCCACGGCAGCAGACTCTACCAGCCTCAGACTGAAATATACTTTTAAACAAATGCATCTGTATGAACACTAGAGACATCTGTCTTACCACTCTCCGAACAACATGGAATAACGACTATTTACATAGCATTTACATTGTACTGGGGATTAAAAGTGATCCT